>NC_060059.1:25084416-25092865 GCF_020283565.1 Trifolium pratense | reverse complement strand
GAATTTGATCTTTATTACTTGGCCACGGTCATGCCACGGTACATGGAGGTTGCTTGACACTCCCGTGTGCATTTCGGAGCACTTTGATTTTTTGGCCCCCCGCGTGCCTTGCCACGCCCTTGCTTATAGCAAAACGAGACGGGGCCTTGGTCCAACTTGGCATAGGCATGGAATTTGATCTTTATTACTTGGCCACGGTCATGCCACGGTACATGGAGGTTGCTTGACACCCCCGTGTGCATTTCGGAGCACATTGATTTTTTGGCCCCCCGCGTGCCTTGCCACGCCCTTGCTTATAGCAAAACGAGACGGGGCCTTGGTCCAACTTGGCATAGGCATGGAATTTGATCTTTATTACTTGGCCACGGTCATGCCACGGTACATGGAGGTTGCTTGACACCCCCGTGTGCATTTCGGAGCACTTTGATTTTTTGGCCCCCCGCGTGCCTTGCCACGCCCTTGCTTATAGCAAAACGAGACGGGGCCTTGGTCCAACTTGGCATAGGCATGGAATTTGATCTTTATTACTTGGCCACGGTCATGCCACGGTACATGGAGGTTGCTTGACACCCCCGTGTGCATTTTCGGAGCACTTTGATTTTTTGGCCCCCCGCGTGCCTTGCCACGCCCTTGCTTATAGCAAAACGAGACGGGGCCTTGGTCCAACTTGGCCTAGGCATGGAATTTGATCTTTATTACTTGGCCACGGTCATGCCACGGTACATGGAGGTTGCTTGACACCCCCATGTGCATTTCGGAGCACTTTGATTTTTTGGCCCCCCGCGTGCCTTGCCACGCCCTTGCTTATAGCAAAACGAGACGGGGCCTTGGTCCAACTTGGCATAGGCATGGAATTTGATCTTTATTACTTGGCCACGGTCATGCCACGGTACATGGAGGTTGCTTGACACCCCCGTGTGCATTTTGGAGCACTTTGATTTTTTGGCCCCCCGCGTGCCTTGCCACGCCCTTGCTTATAGCAAAACGAGACGGGGCCTTGGTCCAACTTGGCCTAGGCATGGAATTTGATCTTTATTACTTGGCCACGGTCATGCCACGGTACATGGAGGTTGCTTGACACCCCCGTGTGCATTTCGGAGCACTTTGATTTTTTGGCCCCCCGCGTGCCTTGCCACGCCCTTGCTTATAGCAAAACGAGACGGGGCCTTGGTCCAACTTGGCATAGGCATGGAATTTGATCTTTATTACTTGGCCACGGTCATGCCACGGTACATGGAGGTTGCTTGACACCCCCGTGTGCATTTCGGAGCACTTTGATTTTTTGGCCCCCCGCGTGCCTTGCCACGCCCTTGCTTATAGCAAAACGAGACGGGGCCTTGGTCCAACTTGGCATAGGCATGGAATTTGATCTTTATTACTTGGCCACGGTCATGCCACGGTACATGGAGGTTGCTTGACACCCCCGTGTGCATTTCGGAGCACTTTGATTTTTTGGCCCCCCGCGTGCCTTGCCACGCCCTTGCTAATAGCAAAACGAGACGGGGCCTTGGTCCAACTTGGCATAGGCATGGAATTTGATCTTTATTACTTGGCCACGGTCATGCCACGGTACATGGAGGTTGCTTGACACCCCCGTGTGCATTTTCGGAGCACTTTGATTTTTTGGCCCCCCGCGTGCCTTGCCACGCCCTTGCTTATAGCAAAACGAGACGGGGCCTTGGTCCAACTTGGCATAGGCATGGAATTTGATCTTTATTACTTGGCCACGGTCATGCCACGGTACATGGAGGTTGCTTGACACCCCCGTGTGCATTTTGGAGCACTTTGATTTTTTGGCCCCCCGCGTGCCTTGCCACGCCCTTGCTTATAGCAAAACGAGACGGGGCCTTGGTCCAACTTGGCCTAGGCATGGAATTTGATCTTTATTACTTGGCCACGGTCATGCCACGGTACATGGAGGTTGCTTGACACCCCCGTGTGCATTTCGGAGCACTTTGATTTTTTGGCCCCCCGCGTGCCTTGCCACGCCCTTGCTTATAGCAAAACGAGACGGGGCCTTGGTCCAACTTGGCATAGGCATGGAATTTGATCTTTATTACTTGGCCACGGTCATGCCACGGTACATGGAGGTTGCTTGACACCCCCGTGTGCATTTCGGAGCACTTTGATTTTTTGGCCCCCCGCGTGCCTTGCCACGCCCTTGCTTATAGCAAAACGAGACGGGGCCTTGGTCCAACTTGGCATAGGCATGGAATTTGATCTTTATTACTTGGCCACGGTCATGCCACGGTACATGGAGGTTGCTTGACACCCCCGTGTGCATTTCGGAGCACTTTGATTTTTTGGCCCCCCGCGTGCCTTGCCACGCCCTTGCTAATAGCAAAACGAGACGGGGCCTTGGTCCAACTTGGCATAGGCATGGAATTTGATCTTTATTACTTGGCCACGGTCATGCCACGGTACATGGAGGTTGCTTGACACCCCCGTGTGCATTTTCGGAGCACTTTGATTTTTTGGCCCCCCGCGTGCCTTGCCACGCCCTTGCTTATAGCAAAACGAGACGGGGCCTTGGTCCAACTTGGCCTAGGCATGGAATTTGATCTTTATTACTTGGCCACGGTCATGCCACGGTACATGGAGGTTGCTTGACACCCCCATGTGCATTTCGGAGCACTTTGATTTTTTGGCCCCCCGCGTGCCTTGCCACGCCCTTGCTTATAGCAAAACGAGACGGGGCCTTGGTCCAACTTGGCATAGGCATGGAATTTGATCTTTATTACTTGGCCACGGTCATGCCACGGTACATGGAGGTTGCTTGACACCCCCGTGTGCATTTTCGGAGCACTTTGATTTTTTGGCCCCCCGCGTGCCTTGCCACGCCCTTGCTTATAGCAAAATGAGACGGGGCCTTGGTCCAACTTGGCATAGGCATGGAATTTGATCTTTATTACTTGGCCACGGTCATGCCACGGTACATGGAGGTTGCTTGACACCCCCGTGTGCATTTCGGAGCACTTTGATTTTTTGGCCCCCCGCGTGCCTTGCCACGCCCTTGCTAATAGCAAAACGAGACGGGGCCTTGGTCCAACTTGGCATAGGCATGGAATTTGATCTTTATTACTTGGCCACGGTCATGCCACGGTACATGGAGGTTGCTTGACACCCCCGTGTGCATTTTCGGAGCACTTTGATTTTTTGGCCCCCCGCGTGCCTTGCCACGCCCTTGCTTATAGCAAAACGAGACGGGGCCTTGGTCCAACTTGGCCTAGGCATGGAATTTGATCTTTATTACTTGGCCACGGTCATGCCACGGTACATGGAGGTTGCTTGACACCCCCATGTGCATTTCGGAGCACTTTGATTTTTTGGCCCCCCGCGTGCCTTGCCACGCCCTTGCTTATAGCAAAACGAGACGGGGCCTTGGTCCAACTTGGCATAGGCATGGAATTTGATCTTTATTACTTGGCCACGGTCATGCCACGGTACATGGAGGTTGCTTGACACCCCCGTGTGCATTTTCGGAGCACTTTGATTTTTTGGCCCCCCGCGTGCCTTGCCACGCCCTTGCTTATAGCAAAATGAGACGGGGCCTTGGTCCAACTTGGCATAGGCATGGAATTTGATCTTTATTACTTGGCCACGGTCATGCCACGGTACATGGAGGTTGCTTGACACCCCCGTGTGCATTTCGGACCACTTTGATTTTTTGGCCCCCCGCGTGCCTTGCCACGCCCTTGCTTATAGCAAAACGAGACGGGGCCTTGGTCCAACTTGGCATAGGCATGGAATTTGATCTTTATTACTTGGCCACGGTCATACCACGGTACATGGAGGTTGCTTGACACCCCCGTGTGCATTTCGGAGCACTTTGATTTTTTGGCCCCCCGCGTGCCTTGCCACGCCCTTGCTTATAGCAAAACGAGACGGGGCCTTGGTCCAACTTGGCATAGGCATGGAATTTGATCTTTATTACTTGGCCACGGTCATGCCACGGTACATGGAGGTTGCTTGACACCCCCGTGTGCATTTCGGAGCACTTTGATTTTTTGGCCCCCCGCGTGCCTTGCCACGCCCTTGCTTATAGCAAAACGAGACGGGGCCTTGGTCCAACTTGGCATAGGCATGGAATTTGATCTTTATTACTTGGCCACGGTCATGCCACGGTACATGGAGGTTGCTTGACACCCCCGTGTGCATTTTCGGAGCACTTTGATTTTTTGGCCCCCCGCGTGCCTTGCCACGCCCTTGCTTATAGCAAAACGAGACGGGGCCTTGGTCCAACTTGGCCTAGGCATGGAATTTGATCTTCATTACTTGGCCACGGTCATGCCACGGTACATGGAGGTTGCTTGACACCCCCATGTGCATTTCGGAGCACTTTGATTTTTTGGCCCCCCGCGTGCCTTGCCACGCCCTTGCTTATAGCAAAACGAGACGGGGCCTTGGTCCAACTTGGCATAGGCATGGAATTTGATCTTTATTACTTGGCCACGGTACATGGAGGTTGCTTGACACCCCCGTGTGCATTTTCGGAGCACTTTGATTTTTTGGCCCCCCGCGTGCCTTGCCACGCCCTTGCTTATAGCAAAACGAGACGGGGCCTTGGTCCAACTTGGCCTAGGCATGGAATTTGATCTTTATTACTTGGCCACGGTCATGCCACGGTACATGGAGGTTGCTTGACACCCCCGTGTGCATTTTGGAGCACTTTGATTTTTTGGCCCCCCGCGTGCCTTGCCACGCCCTTGCTTATAGCAAAACGAGACGGGGCCTTGGTCCAACTTGGCCTAGGCATGGAATTTGATCTTTATTACTTGGCCACGGTCATGCCACGGTACATGGAGGTTGCTTGACACCCCCGTGTGCATTTCGGAGCACTTTGATTTTTTGGCCCCCCGCGTGCCTTGCCACGCCCTTGCTTATAGCAAAACGAGACGGGGCCTTGGTCCAACTTGGCATAGGCATGGAATTTGATCTTTATTACTTGGCCACGGTCATGCCACGGTACATGGAGGTTGCTTGACACCCCCGTGTGCATTTCGGAGCACTTTGATTTTTTGGCCCCCCGCGTGCCTTGCCACGCCCTTGCTTATAGCAAAACGAGACGGGGCCTTGGTCCAACTTGGCATAGGCATGGAATTTGATCTTTATTACTTGGCCACGGTCATGCCACGGTACATGGAGGTTGCTTGACACCCCCGTGTGCATTTCGGAGCACTTTGATTTTTTGGCCCCCCGCGTGCCTTGCCACGCCCTTGCTAATAGCAAAACGAGACGGGGCCTTGGTCCAACTTGGCATAGGCATGGAATTTGATCTTTATTACTTGGCCACGGTCATGCCACGGTACATGGAGGTTGCTTGACACCCCCGTGTGCATTTTCGGAGCACTTTGATTTTTTGGCCCCCCGCGTGCCTTGCCACGCCCTTGCTTATAGCAAAACGAGACGGGGCCTTGGTCCAACTTGGCATAGGCATGGAATTTGATCTTTATTACTTGGCCACGGTCATGCCACGGTACATGGAGGTTGCTTGACACCCCCGTGTGCATTTTGGAGCACTTTGATTTTTTGGCCCCCCGCGTGCCTTGCCACGCCCTTGCTTATAGCAAAACGAGACGGGGCCTTGGTCCAACTTGGCCTAGGCATGGAATTTGATCTTTATTACTTGGCCACGGTCATGCCACGGTACATGGAGGTTGCTTGACACCCCCGTGTGCATTTCGGAGCACTTTGATTTTTTGGCCCCCCGCGTGCCTTGCCACGCCCTTGCTTATAGCAAAACGAGACGGGGCCTTGGTCCAACTTGGCATAGGCATGGAATTTGATCTTTATTACTTGGCCACGGTCATGCCACGGTACATGGAGGTTGCTTGACACCCCCGTGTGCATTTCGGAGCACTTTGATTTTTTGGCCCCCCGCGTGCCTTGCCACGCCCTTGCTTATAGCAAAACGAGACGGGGCCTTGGTCCAACTTGGCATAGGCATGGAATTTGATCTTTATTACTTGGCCACGGTCATGCCACGGTACATGGAGGTTGCTTGACACCCCCGTGTGCATTTCGGAGCACTTTGATTTTTTGGCCCCCCGCGTGCCTTGCCACGCCCTTGCTAATAGCAAAACGAGACGGGGCCTTGGTCCAACTTGGCATAGGCATGGAATTTGATCTTTATTACTTGGCCACGGTCATGCCACGGTACATGGAGGTTGCTTGACACCCCCGTGTGCATTTTCGGAGCACTTTGATTTTTTGGCCCCCCGCGTGCCTTGCCACGCCCTTGCTTATAGCAAAACGAGACGGGGCCTTGGTCCAACTTGGCCTAGGCATGGAATTTGATCTTTATTACTTGGCCACGGTCATGCCACGGTACATGGAGGTTGCTTGACACCCCCATGTGCATTTCGGAGCACTTTGATTTTTTGGCCCCCCGCGTGCCTTGCCACGCCCTTGCTTATAGCAAAACGAGACGGGGCCTTGGTCCAACTTGGCATAGGCATGGAATTTGATCTTTATTACTTGGCCACGGTCATGCCACGGTACATGGAGGTTGCTTGACACCCCCGTGTGCATTTTCGGAGCACTTTGATTTTTTGGCCCCCCGCGTGCCTTGCCACGCCCTTGCTTATAGCAAAATGAGACGGGGCCTTGGTCCAACTTGGCATAGGCATGGAATTTGATCTTTATTACTTGGCCACGGTCATGCCACGGTACATGGAGGTTGCTTGACACCCCCGTGTGCATTTCGGAGCACTTTGATTTTTTGGCCCCCCGCGTGCCTTGCCACGCCCTTGCTAATAGCAAAACGAGACGGGGCCTTGGTCCAACTTGGCATAGGCATGGAATTTGATCTTTATTACTTGGCCACGGTCATGCCACGGTACATGGAGGTTGCTTGACACCCCCGTGTGCATTTTCGGAGCACTTTGATTTTTTGGCCCCCCGCGTGCCTTGCCACGCCCTTGCTTATAGCAAAACGAGACGGGGCCTTGGTCCAACTTGGCCTAGGCATGGAATTTGATCTTTATTACTTGGCCACGGTCATGCCACGGTACATGGAGGTTGCTTGACACCCCCATGTGCATTTCGGAGCACTTTGATTTTTTGGCCCCCCGCGTGCCTTGCCACGCCCTTGCTTATAGCAAAACGAGACGGGGCCTTGGTCCAACTTGGCATAGGCATGGAATTTGATCTTTATTACTTGGCCACGGTCATGCCACGGTACATGGAGGTTGCTTGACACCCCCGTGTGCATTTTCGGAGCACTTTGATTTTTTGGCCCCCCGCGTGCCTTGCCACGCCCTTGCTTATAGCAAAATGAGACGGGGCCTTGGTCCAACTTGGCATAGGCATGGAATTTGATCTTTATTACTTGGCCACGGTCATGCCACGGTACATGGAGGTTGCTTGACACCCCCGTGTGCATTTCGGACCACTTTGATTTTTTGGCCCCCCGCGTGCCTTGCCACGCCCTTGCTTATAGCAAAACGAGACGGGGCCTTGGTCCAACTTGGCATAGGCATGGAATTTGATCTTTATTACTTGGCCACGGTCATACCACGGTACATGGAGGTTGCTTGACACCCCCGTGTGCATTTCGGAGCACTTTGATTTTTTGGCCCCCCGCGTGCCTTGCCACGCCCTTGCTTATAGCAAAACGAGACGGGGCCTTGGTCCAACTTGGCATAGGCATGGAATTTGATCTTTATTACTTGGCCACGGTCATGCCACGGTACATGGAGGTTGCTTGACACCCCCGTGTGCATTTCGGAGCACTTTGATTTTTTGGCCCCCCGCGTGCCTTGCCACGCCCTTGCTTATAGCAAAACGAGACGGGGCCTTGGTCCAACTTGGCATAGGCATGGAATTTGATCTTTATTACTTGGCCACGGTCATGCCACGGTACATGGAGGTTGCTTGACACCCCCGTGTGCATTTTCGGAGCACTTTGATTTTTTGGCCCCCCGCGTGCCTTGCCACGCCCTTGCTTATAGCAAAACGAGACGGGGCCTTGGTCCAACTTGGCCTAGGCATGGAATTTGATCTTCATTACTTGGCCACGGTCATGCCACGGTACATGGAGGTTGCTTGACACCCCCATGTGCATTTCGGAGCACTTTGATTTTTTGGCCCCCCGCGTGCCTTGCCACGCCCTTGCTTATAGCAAAACGAGACGGGGCCTTGGTCCAACTTGGCATAGGCATGGAATTTGATCTTTATTACTTGGCCACGGTACATGGAGGTTGCTTGACACCCCCGTGTGCATTTTCGGAGCACTTTGATTTTTTGGCCCCCCGCGTGCCTTGCCACGCCCTTGCTTATAGCAAAACGAGACGGGGCCTTGGTCCAACTTGGCCTAGGCATGGAATTTGATCTTCATTACTTGGCCACGGTCATGCCACGGTACATGGAGGTTGCTTGACACCCCCATGTGCATTTCGGAGCACTTTGATTTTTTGGCCCCCCGCGTGCCTTGCCACGCCCTTGCTTA
>NC_060059.1:25056916-25066916 GCF_020283565.1 Trifolium pratense | reverse complement strand
CGCTTGTTCACTACTCATGGTTAGTTGAACACATTCTTTGCTTAATCGAATGAATTCGTATAAACTGTTTATCGCTTGTATAATCGGTCTTATAAACCAACCAAGGCATGAATATATAAACAATATTTTATGTGAACCGAGGATAGAATCATAACGAAGTTTTCCTAAAACCAATGGATTGATCGTCTTTTTATCAATTGAATTTCTAATACTCTTTCGATCTAAACAAACCCAAAACCCCATATTTAATTGTGTTATTCATTGTTCTTATTTTTACTAATTATTAAATTAGAGGTCCTTGTGAGACGACCAAGGTTAACTCCCTTGTACTATATTTTAATTAAAACTTATTTTGATCGCGAAACGACAGCGATCAAATTGGCGCCGTTGCCGGGGATCTCTGATTAGGATTAGTAAAATTGAGAACTAACTAACATTACTAACAATTTTGTTTTGTGAGTTTTAGTTGTGTTTCAGGTTCTGACGTTGAATTTTGTAGTAAAGCTGAAAAATAATTAATTTTCGGTTCATATCTCGGATTGATCCGAAATTTGGTCCACAAATCCGAAAAAAATCAAGGAACAAAACTTTCGTATCTTTGATACGAAAATTCAGGCTGAAATTGCGAAATTCCTTCGGTTAGACCACTTTTTATTTTGTTTGAATTTTCCATATATTTAAAAAAATCTAAAAAAATTATATATAGATTTGTTTGATTTTTAGAGATTTTAGGTGGTATTTTTATTTTTTTTAGATTTTATTTGACTCAATTTTTTTATTTTTCTCTTCATTTCATTTAGACAAAAAAAAAAAAACTATAAAAAAAAAATGGAAGATTCATTGGACCAGTTGACTTATATAATTAATTGCTTGGATGCAAGAAAACAACAAACATGCTATCAAAATCATATTCCAACTGTGATGTGTAATATTTGTTCTTCGAGTTTTCATATTAGTGATGCATGTCCTATATTGTTAGATACTGCTCTTTGTGGTGAGACCCAATTTGTAGGTAATTTTCAAGGACAATACTATCAAGAACAAAATTCATATCTTGACGAACAGCCTATTTGGTCACATCCACAGTTTCAGCAAATTGATTCATTGGTAGTTGAACCACAACCTAGTTTGGAAGAAATGATAATGCAGATGGCTGAAAATAATAAGAGAATGGCTGAAGATCATTTGCAATTTCTTCAACATATGCAAGTTATGAAAGTCCAAACTGATCAAGTTGAACAAATAATCTCCAATGCCCATCTAATTCAAGAGAAGAAGATGTTGCATGATGATGTACAACCTGCTGCACTCTTAGAGGTAATGCAATGTGATACAAGTGTTGATGAAACTCCAGGTGAGCCCATTGAAACAATACTTGTTTCTGTTGATGAACACAAAATAAGCAACATAAATTCAAGTGAATGCATGGAAGAGATCACACCACAAAATTCCTTTGAATATGATATAGATGAATTACATACTTCGCTTGAAGTAGATAAATCTTTTGAAATTTTTTCTTGTGAATGTGGTGTTTGTAATGCTTGTCTTGAGATCAATGCAGCTATTTTAAGTGAAGATATTTTGATGCCGACAACCACTTGTGCAGAAATTCAAGCAAATACAATAACTCTTGTAGTTGACAGCAAAAACGTGGATTTTAGTCGGAAGAAACCATTGACTATAGAAAAAAAATTGTTGGTGGAACCTTTGATTAAGCCAAGAAACATGCAGTTGTCCTTCACCATTTGTGCATCTCTTCCACCCAATTTATCTGACTCACAAACTAACCGTGGATTGTCTGATTTCCATGTTTTTGTTATTGCAGGTGTACCATATGTGCTGGCTATTCCTCCCAAGCCACCAGATTTTTTACTAATATCTAAGTTCATCTGCTATTTGCTTTTTCCCGTTTCATGTATTCGAAGTGCAGAAAGGCCTCCTCCAAAACCACCAGACATGAAAGCTACACCTTAGCCCTCGGGTGTGTTCCTTCCTTTTCTTTATGCTTAATGTTATACATTGCGGACAATGTCTGTTTTAAGTGTGGGGGGGACATTTATTTATTTTACTTTCCTGTCAATTAAAAAAATATAATAATAATAAATAAATAAATTTAGCATGCATGCAATTGTTATGAGTAGTTACATGTTTTAGGACTAGAGTAATATAACTGTAGGATTGGTGAAATTTTTGGAAATTCTCGTTTTCATACGTGATATGATGATCTTTGCACCTTAATGCACAATTGCTGAAAAACTTGCAAACTTAGTAGTGGCTTGATAAATCTTTAAAATACACAGTCATCAGCTAAGTTGTCTGAGTATAGAATACGATAAAGAGGTATGATTAGGACTAAGTTTGGGGGAAAACTGAATTACTTGATTGTAGGATCATGGCTAGATTAAATGATGGGATACTACACAATAAAAAAAAAAATAAAAAAATAAAAATAAAAATAGAATAAGTTCCTGTGCCCGAAACTGGAGGAACAATAATGAATATGTTGAGTTCTTGTGCCTAAAACTGGAGGAACAAATGTTGTGTAGGGTGCTCTATTCGGAGTAACAGGTTGGACTCATTACAAGTGAGATCCCGTCAGGTGAAAAGGTAGAGTAGCACCTAAAGCATAACTAAAATGAACTTAAGTGGTATCCCTGCGTATAAAAATCAAAAAGCCTGTGAGAACAAGAAAAGAATAGCTTCCCCTCAAGCTGAAATCTAAACTCAAACTCTGAGTTGTAGGAAATAAAAGGTAGCTTAGTATCCTGACTGTGTAGTTTATGAGAAGGATCATGTCATGACTCTGGTTGACAGTAATAGGCAGTTCACACACACATGCATGATTATCATTGATAGTTGACATACAAGAGTTATGCCAATCTTTGAAAAACAATCCAAGGCTTGTAGCTTGAATCTTAGAATGTGTTGGTACTTGTGACGTTGTAGCATGCTTGTTTGTGTTTTAAATTTTTAGTTTAAGTCTTTAATCCTAAGTTTTGCTCGGAGTGCAAAAGTTCAAGTGTGGGGGAATTTGATCAGTGCATTTTAATGCACATTCTTTTACTATTGTACTAGTGTATTCCTATGGTTTAATTTACTATTTTTACTATTTTAATGTGTTTTTATATTTAAGTTTATTTCTAACTTTATTTTATTTTCGCACTTAATTTATGAATAAATAGCACTTTGACACCCTTCCAGTCCGCAGGTCATAACTGGAGCTACGAATATCGGATTGAGGCGCCGGAAGATGCGTTGGAAAGCTGAGATCAAGAGATACAACTTTCATGTTGAGGCCAAAACCCAGTTCGGAGGGCAAGTGTGTCAAATAGTTACGTTTATGTTCCAGACTTTATGAAAATAATGTAATTTCGGGTCAAACTTATGTTTTTCGACCCGTAGCTTTTTAAGCCCAATTTTCTCTGAGTACTTAAGCAAAAACACAGCTAGGGTTTCAGGGGGAATTCTGATTTCACGCAAAAAAATAGAAAAGAAAGGCTGCTACATTCTCATGGAGAACTAGCAACCCTAGGTTGATCCATTGGTATACGGGAACATCGTTCATGACTTCTTGAGGTTCAATTCTTAATAGTAATTCAGTTTATTTATTTATTGTCTTCTCTTATCAATTCATGCTCTTTATTTATTTATGAAACTCGAATATAGTGATGCTTAATCTCTATTTTGAGTTATATATTGTGAGACTTTTCGGATTGATTCATCGCTTGTATGACTAGTTCGAATAGGAATTGATATAGGTTTTTTCGCGCTTAGCAAAAAAGGGTTGGTCGAAATCTGTCATGATACAAACCGTGTTCTAAGTGACGCTTGTTCACTACTCATGGTTAGTTGAACACATTCTTTGCTTAATCGAATGAATTCGTATAAACTGTTTATCGCTTGTATAATCGGTCTTATAAACCAACCAAGGCATGAATATATAAACAATATTTTATGTGAACCGAGGATAGAATCATAACGAAGTTTTCCTAAAACCAATGGATTGATCGTCTTTTTATCAATTGAATTTCTAATACTCTTTCGATCTAAACAAACCCAAAACCCCATATTTAATTGTGTTATTCATTGTTCTTATTTTTACTAATTATTAAATTAGAGGTCCTTGTGAGACGACCAAGGTTAACTCCCTTGTACTATATTTTAATTAAAACTTATTTTGATCGCGAAACGACAGCGATCAAATTGGCGCCGTTGCCGGGGATCTCTGATTAGGATTAGTAAAATTGAGAACTAACTAACATTACTAACAATTTTGTTTTGTGAGTTTTAGTTGTGTTTCAGGTTCTGACGTTGAATTTTGTAGTAAAGCTGAAAAATAATTAATTTTCGGTTCATATCTCGGATTGATCCGAAATTTGGTCCACAAATCCGAAAAAAATCAAGGAACAAAACTTTCGTATCTTTGATACGAAACTTCAGGCTGAAATTGCGAAATTCCTTCGGTTAGACCACTTTTTATTTTGTTTGAATTTTCCATATATTTAAAAAAATCTAAAAAAATTATATATAGATTTGTTTGATTTTTAGAGATTTTAGGTGGTATTTTTATTTTTTTTAGATTTTATTTGACTCAATTTTTTTATTTTTCTCTTCATTTCATTTAGACAAAAAAAAAAAAAAACTATAAAAAAAAAAATGGAAGATTCATTGGACCAGTTGACTTATATAATTAATTGCTTGGATGCAAGAAAACAACAAACATGCTATCAAAATCATATTCCAACTGTGATGTGTAATATTTGTTCTTCGAGTTTTCATATTAGTGATGCATGTCCTATATTGTTAGATACTGCTCTTTGTGGTGAGACCCAATTTGTAGGTAATTTTCAAGGACAATACTATCAAGAACAAAATTCATATCTTGACGAACAGCCTATTTGGTCACATCCACAGTTTCAGCAAATTGATTCATTGGTAGTTGAACCACAACCTAGTTTGGAAGAAATGATAATGCAGATGGCTGAAAATAATAAGAGAATGGCTGAAGATCATTTGCAATTTCTTCAACATATGCAAGTTATGAAAGTCCAAACTGATCAAGTTGAACAAATAATCTCCAATGCCCATCTAATTCAAGAGAAGAAGATGTTGCATGATGATGTACAACCTGCTGCACTCTTAGAGGTAATGCAATGTGATACAAGTGTTGATGAAACTCCAGGTGAGCCCATTGAAACAATACTTGTTTCTGTTGATGAACACAAAATAAGCAACATAAATTCAAGTGAATGCATGGAAGAGATCACACCACAAAATTCCTTTGAATATGATATAGATGAATTACATACTTCGCTTGAAGTAGATAAATCTTTTGAAATTTTTTCTTGTGAATGTGGTGTTTGTAATGCTTGTCTTGAGATCAATGCAGCTATTTTAAGTGAAGATATTTTGATGCCGACAACCACTTGTGCAGAAATTCAAGCAAATACAATAACTCTTGTAGTTGACAGCAAAAACGTGGATTTTAGTCGGAAGAAACCATTGACTATAGAAAAAAAATTGTTGGTGGAACCTTTGATTAAGCCAAGAAACATGCAGTTGTCCTTCACCATTTGTGCATCTCTTCCACCCAATTTATCTGACTCACAAACTAACCGTGGATTGTCTGATTTCCATGCTTTTGTTATTGCAGGTGTACCATATGTGCTGGCTATTCCTCCCAAGCCACCAGATTTTTTACTAATATCTAAGTTCATTTGCTATTTGCTTTTTCCCGTTTCATGTATTCGAAGTGCAGAAAGGCCTCCTCCAAAACCACCAGACATGAAAGCTACACCTTAGCCCTCGGGTGTGTTCCTTCCTTTTCTTTATGCTTAATGTTATACATTGCGGACAATGTCTGTTTTAAGTGTGGGGGGGACATTTATTTATTTTACTTTCCTGTCAATTAAAAAAATATAATAATAATAAATAAATAAATTTAGCATGCATGCAATTGTTATGAGTAGTTACATGTTTTAGGACTAGAGTAATATAGCTGTAGGATTGGTGAAATTTTTGGAAATTCTCGTTTTCATACGTGATATGATGATCTTTGCACCTTAATGCACAATTGCTGAAAAACTTGCAAACTTAGTAGTGGCTTGATAAATCTTTAAAATACACAGTCATCAGCTAAGTTGTCTGAGTATAGAATACGATAAAGAGGTATGATTAGGACTAAGTTTGGGGGAAAACTGAATTACTTGATTGTAGGATCATGGCTAGATTAAATGATGGGATACTACACAATAAAAAAAAAATTAAAAAAATAAAAATAAAAATAGAATAAGTTCCTGTGCCCGAAACTGGAGGAACAATAATGAATATGTTGAGTTCTTGTGCCTAAAACTGGAGGAACAAATGTTGTGTAGGGTGCTCTATTCGGAGTAACAGGTTGGACTCATTACAAGTGAGATCCCGTCAGGTGAAAAGGTAGAGTAGCACCTAAAGCATAACTAAAATGAACTTAAGTGGTATCCCTGCGTATAAAAATCAAAAAGCCTGTGAGAACAAGAAAAGAATAGCTTCCCCTCAAGCTGAAATCTAAACTCAAACTCTGAGTTGTAGGAAAGAAAAGGTAGCTTAGTATCCTGACTGTGTAGTTTATGAGAAGGATCATGTCATGACTCTGGTTGACAGTAATAGGCAGTTCACACACACATGCATGATTATCATTGATAGTTGACATACAAGAGTTATGCCAATCTTTGAAAAACAATCCAAGGCTTGTAGCTTGAATCTTAGAATGTGTTGGTACTTGTGACGTTGTAGCATGCTTGTTTGTGTTTTAAATTTTTAGTTTAAGTCTTTAATCCTAAGTTTTGCTCGGAGTGCAAAAGTTCAAGTGTGGGGGAATTTGATCAGTGCATTTTAATGCACATTCTTTTACTATTGTACTAGTGTATTCCTATGGTTTAATTTACTATTTTTACTATTTTAATGTGTTTTTATATTTAAGTTTATTTCTAACTTTATTTTATTTTCGCACTTAATTTATGAATAAATAGCACTTTGACACCCTTCCAGTCCGCAGGTCATAACTGGAGCTACGAATATCGGATTGAGGCGCCGGAAGATGCGTTGGAAAGCTGAGATCAAGAGATACAACTTTCATGTTGAGGCCAAAACCCAGTTCGGAGGGCAAGTGTGTCAAATAGTTACGTTTATGTTCCAGACTTTATGAAAATAATGTAATTTCGGGTCAAACTTATGTTTTTCGACCCGTAGCTTTTTAAGCCCAATTTTCTCTGAGTACTTAAGCAAAAACACAGCTAGGGTTTCAGGGGGAATTCTGATTTCACGCAAAAAAATAGAAAAGAAAGGCTGCTACATTCTCATGGAGAACTAGCAACCCTAGGTTGATCCATTGGTATACGGGAACATCGTTCATGACTTCTTGAGGTTCAATTCTTAATAGTAATTCAGTTTATTTATTTATTGTCTTCTCTTATCAATTCATGCTCTTTATTTATTTATGAAACTCGAATATAGTGATGCTTAATCTCTATTTTGAGTTATATATTGTGAGACTTTTCGGATTGATTCATCGCTTGTATGACTAGTTCGAATAGGAATTGATATAGGTTTTTTCGCGCTTAGCAAAAAAGGGTTGGTCGAAATCTGTCATGATACAAACCGTGTTCTAAGTGACGCTTGTTCACTACTCATGGTTAGTTGAACACATTCTTTGCTTAATCGAATGAATTCGTATAAACTGTTTATCGCTTGTATAATCGGTCTTATAAACCAACCAAGGCATGAATATATAAACAATATTTTATG
Organism: Trifolium pratense; assembly: GCF_020283565.1. Classification (NCBI taxonomy): domain Eukaryota; kingdom Viridiplantae; phylum Streptophyta; class Magnoliopsida; order Fabales; family Fabaceae; genus Trifolium; species Trifolium pratense. The sequence goes on along the minus strand of NC_060059.1, from coordinate 25,059,131 downwards.
TGAACCGAGGATAGAATCATAACGAAGTTTTCCTAAAACCAATGGATTGATCGTCTTTTTATCAATTGAATTTCTAATACTCTTTCGATCTAAACAAACCCAAAACCCCATATTTAATTGTGTTATTCATTGTTCTTATTTTTACTAATTATTAAATTAGAGGTCCTTGTGAGACGACCAAGGTTAACTCCCTTGTACTATATTTTAATTAAAACTTATTTTGATCGCGAAACGACAGCGATCAAATTGGCGCCGTTGCCGGGGATCTCTGATTAGGATTAGTAAAATTGAGAACTAACTAACATTACTAACAATTTTGTTTTGTGAGTTTTAGTTGTGTTTCAGGTTCTGACGTTGAATTTTGTAGTAAAGCTGAAAAATAATTAATTTTCGGTTCATATCTCGGATTGATCCGAAATTTGGTCCACAAATCCGAAAAAAATCAAGGAACAAAACTTTCGTATCTTTGATACGAAAATTCAGGCTGAAATTGCGAAATTCCTTCGGTTAGACCACTTTTTATTTTGTTTGAATTTTCCATATATTTAAAAAAATCTAAAAAAATTATATATAGATTTGTTTGATTTTTAGAGATTTTAGGTGGTATTTTTATTTTTTTTAGATTTTATTTGACTCAATTTTTTTATTTTTCTCTTCATTTCATTTAGACAAAAAAAAAAAAAAACTATAAAAAAAAAAATGGAAGATTCATTGGACCAGTTGACTTATATAATTAATTGCTTGGATGCAAGAAAACAACAAACATGCTATCAAAATCATATTCCAACTGTGATGTGTAATATTTGTTCTTCGAGTTTTCATATTAGTGATGCATGTCCTATATTGTTAGATACTGCTCTTTGTGGTGAGACCCAATTTGTAGGTAATTTTCAAGGACAATACTATCAAGAACAAAATTCATATCTTGACGAACAGCCTATTTGGTCACATCCACAGTTTCAGCAAATTGATTCATTGGTAGTTGAACCACAACCTAGTTTGGAAGAAATGATAATGCAGATGGCTGAAAATAATAAGAGAATGGCTGAAGATCATTTGCAATTTCTTCAACATATGCAAGTTATGAAAGTCCAAACTGATCAAGTTGAACAAATAATCTCCAATGCCCATCTAATTCAAGAGAAGAAGATGTTGCATGATGATGTACAACCTGCTGCACTCTTAGAGGTAATGCAATGTGATACAAGTGTTGATGAAACTCCAGGTGAGCCCATTGAAACAATACTTGTTTCTGTTGATGAACACAAAATAAGCAACATAAATTCAAGTGAATGCATGGAAGAGATCACACCACAAAATTCCTTTGAATATGATATAGATGAATTACATACTTCGCTTGAAGTAGATAAATCTTTTGAAATTTTTTCTTGTGAATGTGGTGTTTGTAATGCTTGTCTTGAGATCAATGCAGCTATTTTAAGTGAAGATATTTTGATGCCGACAACCACTTGTGCAGAAATTCAAGAAAATACAATAACTCTTGTAGTTGACAGCAAAAACGTGGATTTTAGTCGGAAGAAACCATTGACTATAGAAAAAGAATTGTTGGTGGAACCTTTGATTAAGCCAAGAAACATGCAGTTGTCCTTCACCATTTGTGCATCTCTTCCACCCAATTTATCTGACTCACAAACTAACCGTGGATTGTCTGATTTCCATGCTTTTGTTATTGCAGGTGTACCATATGTGCTGGCTATTCCTCCCAAGCCACCAGATTTTTTACTAATATCTAAGTTCATCTGCTATTTGCTTTTTCCCGTTTCATGTATTCGAAGTGCAGAAAGGCCTCCTCCAAAACCACCAGACATGAAAGCTACACCTTAGCCCTCGGGTGTGTTCCTTCCTTTTCTTTATGCTTAATGTTATACATTGCGGACAATGTCTGTTTTAAGTGTGGGGGGGACATTTATTTATTTTACTTTCCTGTCAATTAAAAAAATATAATAATAATAAATAAATAAATTTAGCATGCATGCAATTGTTATGAGTAGTTACATGTTTTAGGACTAGAGTAATATAGCTGTAGGATTGGTGAAATTTTTGGAAATTCTCGTTTTCATACGTGATATGATGATCTTTGCACCTTAATGCACAATTGCTGAAAAACTTGCAAACTTAGTAGTGGCTTGATAAATCTTTAAAATACACAGTCATCAGCTAAGTTGTCTGAGTATAGAATACGATAAAGAGGTAT
>NC_060059.1:25049416-25051916 GCF_020283565.1 Trifolium pratense | reverse complement strand
GGATTTGACGTAAAACGCCTCATATAAGTCGAATTTTGGGAAGGTGTCTTGTGTGCACACTGCACACAATATGTATAAGTGGACTGGAAAGTGGCTAAGCATTCCGATGAAGTTTCGATTTATTTTGATTTTTCGGCCGAAACGCCGAAAATAGGCGGATTTGACGTAAAACGCCTCATATAAGTCGAATTTTGGGAAGGTGTCTTGTGTGCACACTGCACATAATATGTATAAGTGGACTGGAAAGTGGAAAAATATTTTCGGAGCACTTTGATTTTTTGGCCCCCCGCGTGCCTTGCCACGCCCTTGCTTATAGCAAAACGAGACGGGGCCTTGGTCCAACTTGGCCTAGGCATGGAATTTGATCTTTATTACTTGGCCACGGTCATGCCACGGTACATGGAGGTTGCTTGACACCCCCGTGTGCATTTCGGAGCACTTTGATTTTTTGGCCCCCCGCGTGCCTTGCCACGCCCTTGCTTATAGCAAAACGAGACGGGGCCTTGGTCCAACTTGGCATAGGCATGGAATTTGATCTTTATTACTTGGCCACGGTCATGCCACGGTACATGGAGGTTGCTTGACACCCCCGTGTGCATTTCGGAGCACTTTGATTTTTTGGCCCCCCGCGTACCTTGCCACGCCCTTGCTTATAGCAAAACGAGACGGGGCCTTGGTCCAACTTGGCATAGTAATCACCGTCGTTTCGTGATCAAAATAATTTTAAAATAAGTAGTACAAGGTAGTAACCTTGGTCGTTTCGCAAGGACTCACAATCGGTTTAACAATGTTAGAATCAATTTAAAGATTGCAAATTGGGGGTTTTCGGTTTTGAAAACAGTAACAACAATAACGAATTTAATCAATGTGAAAGTAATCAATCCATTGGTTTTAGGAAATCTTGTTTATCATCTATCCTAGGTTCTCATAAGATTGTTCGTTAGTTTATGCTGGGCTGATTATGGAACTAATTTAACAAGCGAAAATCAATTCTATAAAGAATCGTTGATTAAGCACCAACGTGTTCAATTGACTATGGAGATGATCAAGCGTCACCGATAACATAGATAAAATCATAACAATAATTCATTCAGCCCCTTTTTACAAGCGAAAAAGCATATATCAATTTCTATTCAAATTAATTTATACAAGCGATGAATGAATTCGAATGGTCTCGATAGTATGAATATGAAACAGAATAATTAAGCATCAATTGTATCAAACTCATACATAAAGAAGGAGACACGAAAATTGATATATGATAAGCATAAACATATGAATTGATAATAAAACCGAACCTCAAGAATCAAGAACAAAATTCCTTACACCAATGGATTGAAAATAAGTTTAGTTCTCCATGAAGGTAGTGGCTGCTCTCGGGATTGGTTTCTCGTGAAATCAGAATGAAATAACCCTAGCTGCCTTTTTTTCGGTTTAAATAATACATGGAACGGGCCTTAAAACAATTGGGCCGAAAAATATAAAGTTGTGCTGAAATTAAATTCGTCTGGAACATAAACGCAATTATTTGACACACTTGCGCTCCGAACTGGGTTTTGACCTCAACATAAAAGTCGTAGCTCTTGATCTCAGCTTTCCAAAGCATCTTCCCGCGTCTCAATCCGATATTTGTAACTCCAGTTATGACCTGCGGACCGGAAGGGTGTCAAAGTGCTATTTATTCATAAATTAAGTGCGAAAATAAAATAGAGTTAGAAATAAACTTAAATATAAAAACACCTTAAAATAGTGAAAATAGTAAATTAAACCATAGGAATACACTAGTACAATAGTAGAAGAATGTGCATTAAAATGCACTGATCAAATTCCCCCACACTTGAACTTTTGCACTCCGAGCAAAACTCAAATGAAAAACTTAAAAACAAATCACAAGCAGTCAACATATTCCAGGTTTCAAGCTTCAAACCTTGGGTCAAAATTCAAAGATTGGCACAATTCTTATCTATCAACTTTCAATAATAATCTTGCGTGTGTGTGTGTACTGTCTCCCACTGTCAACCAAAGTAATGTCAAGATCCCTCTCTGAAACTACCATTCTAGATGCTAAGCTGTCATTCTTTTCCTATAATTTCAGATTTAACCAGAATTTCAGACTAGGGGGGGGCTATTTCTTTTCAAGAGATCCAAAGCTTTTCAACATCAACTCAGGGGCAACTACTTTCAAGCTTTATTATTGTTTATTATTTTTTGAAAAGAATTATTGTTTATTATTATTTATTGTTTTTAAGCTTTAGGTACTACTCCACCTTTTCACCTGACGGGATCTTACTTGTAATAAGTCCAACCTGTTACTCAGAGTAGAGCATCCTACACAGCACTTGTTCCTCCAGAAAACTGTTTTTTTACGAAAACTGATTATTAGGGCACGTAAAAGCCAGAAAACACGGGAAAGCAAGGCTAGAACGCAACCACACAGAAACTGAGTCTAATATTAGCTAAAATCAATTGAGAGTCCCCGGCAACGGCGCCAATTTAATCA
>NC_060059.1:24844416-25039416 GCF_020283565.1 Trifolium pratense | reverse complement strand
TCCATGCCCAATGCAAGCCAAGGCCTGCCCAAGCCAAGAACAGCATGATCATCACCAAGAACAGTTTACCGAGTAGCAACATTGGCACAATTTTCTTGCCACAAGCAAAAGCACGGCAAGCCCATGCATTCCCACGAGAGGGTCACCGAGTCGGGACAGCAACAACCTTATTGCCAAGCAAAAGCCAGGCAATCCCACCCACGAGGGTGGGAGTTATGCACAAATACGTGCTTACCATGCCCAATGCCAGCCAAGGCCTGCCCAAGCCAAGAACAACATGATCATCACCAATTTCCTCACAAATTCATCCAAATTTCAATTTTTTGATCGAATTCCATCAAGAATGTCCATGAATTTGATTGAAATGATGAAAAGAGCAACGAAATTGCAGGGGAAAACACGTTAAGACGTAGTTTTTGCTTGCCTGCTGTGCCCATAGGCGCGCCCCGTGCCTGCCGAGCCTACCCCCACACCCACCCTCCCCCTATATATGACTGGAAGGCCATTTTCAGTTTTGTAGAAAAAGTGCACTTTTTTCCCTGTATCCATAAGTTTTTAAAAGTGCTTAAAAGTGGACCTAGAAGACGAATTTTTTTTTGAATTTTTTTATGGTTGTTAGGGACATTAAAACAAGCAAAACCACGAAAGAATCGTAATATTCCGATGTCGGATGAATTAATTACGAATTTTTCGGCCGAAACTTCGCAAAGGGCGGATACCACGTAAAAAACAACCTAGAAGTCGAATTTTGACTTCGTTTTTTTTTGTGCACACCCCACACAATAAGTATAAGTGGACTGGAAAGTGGCTAAGCGATCCGACGAAGTTTCGATTGAGTTTGATTTTTTGGCCGAAAACTCGAAAAAAGGCGGATTTGACGTAAAACGCCGCCTAGAAGTCGAATTTTGAGACGGTGTCTTGTGTGCACACTCCACACAATATGTATAAGTGGACTGGAAAGTGGCTAAGCATTCCGAGGAATTTTCGATTTATTTTGATTTTTCGGCCGAAACGCCGAAAATAGGCGGATTTGACGTAAAACGCCTCATATAAGTCGAATTTTGGGAAGGTGTCTTGTGTGCACACTGCACACAATATGTATAAGTGGACTGGAAAGTGGCTAAGCATTCCGATGAAGTTTCGATTTATTTTGATTTTTCGGCCGAAACGCCGAAAATAGGCGGATTTGACGTAAAACGCCTCATATAAGTCGAATTTTGGGAAGGTGTCTTGTGTGCACACTGCACATAATATGTATAAGTGGACTGGAAAGTGGAAAAATATTTTCGGAGCACTTTGATTTTTTGGCCCCCCGCGTGCCTTGCCACGCCCTTGCTTATAGCAAAACGAGACGGGGCCTTGGTCCAACTTGGCCTAGGCATGGAATTTGATCTTTATTACTTGGCCACGGTCATGCCACGGTACATGGAGGTTGCTTGACACCCCCGTGTGCATTTCGGAGCACTTTGATTTTTTGGCCCCCCGCGTGCCTTGCCACGCCCTTGCTTATAGCAAAACGAGACGGGGCCTTGGTCCAACTTGGCATAGGCATGGAATTTGATCTTTATTACTTGGCCACGGTCATGCCACGGTACATGGAGGTTGCTTGACACCCCCGTGTGCATTTCGGAGCACTTTGATTTTTTGGCCCCCCGCGTGCCTTGCCACGCCCTTGCTTATAGCAAAACGAGACGGGGCCTTGGTCCAACTTGGCATAGGCATGGAATTTGATCTTTATTACTTGGCCACGGTCATGCCACGGTACATGGAGGTTGCTTGACACCCCCGTGTGCATTTTCGGAGCACTTTGATTTTTTGGCCCCCCGCGTGCCTTGCCACGCCCTTGCTTATAGCAAAACGAGACGGGGCCTTGGTCCAACTTGGCATAGGCATGGAATTTGATCTTTATTACTTGGCCACGGTCATGCCACGGTACATGGAGGTTGCTTGACACCCCCGTGTGCATTTTGGAGCACTTTGATTTTTTGGCCCCCCGCGTGCCTTGCCACGCCCTTGCTTATAGCAAAACGAGACGGGGCCTTGGTCCAACTTGGCCTAGGCATGGAATTTGATCTTTATTACTTGGCCACGGTCATGCCACGGTACATGGAGGTTGCTTGACACCCCCGTGTGCATTTCGGAGCACTTTGATTTTTTGGCCCCCCGCGTGCCTTGCCACGCCCTTGCTTATAGCAAAACGAGACGGGGCCTTGGTCCAACTTGGCATAGGCATGGAATTTGATCTTTATTACTTGGCCACGGTCATACCACGGTACATGGAGGTTGCTTGACACCCCCGTGTGCATTTCGGAGCACTTTGATTTTTTGGCCCCCCGCGTGCCTTGCCACGCCCTTGCTTATAGCAAAACGAGACGGGGCCTTGGTCCAACTTGGCATAGGCATGGAATTTGATCTTTATTACTTGGCCACGGTCATGGCACGGTACATGGAGGTTGCTTGACACCCCCGTGTGCATTTCGGAGCACTTTGATTTTTTGGCCCCCCGCGTGCCTTGCCACGCCCTTGCTTATAGCAAAACGAGACGGGGCCTTGGTCCAACTTGGCATAGGCATGGAATTTGATCTTCATTACTTGGCCACGGTCATGCCACGGTACATGGAAGTTGCTTGACACCCCCGTGTGCATTTCGGAGCACTTTGATTTTTTGGCCCCCCGCGTGCCTTGCCACGCCCTTGCTTATAGCAAAACGAGACGGGGCCTTGGTCCAACTTGGCACAGGCATGGAATTTGATCTTTATTACTTGGCCACGGTCATACCACGGTACATGGAGGTTGCTTGACACCCCCGTGTGCATTTCGGAGCACTTTGATTTTTTGGCCCCCCGCGTGCCTTGCCACGCCCTTGCTTATAGCAAAACGAGACGGGGCCTTGGTCCAACTTGGCCTAGGCATGGAATTTGATCTTTATTACTTGGCCACGGTCATGCCACGGTACATGGAGGTTGCTTGACACCCCCGTGTGCATTTCGGAGCAGTTTGATTTTTTGGCCCCCCGCGTGCCTTGCCACGCCCTTGCTTATAGCAAAACGAGACGGGGCCTTGGTCCAACTTGGCATAGGCATGGAATTTGATCTTTATTACTTGGCCACGGTCATGCCACGGTACATGGAGGTTGCTTGACACCCCCGTGTGCATTTCGGAGCACTTTGATTTTTTGGCCCCCCGCGTGCCTTGCCACGCCCTTGCTTATAGCAAAACGAGACGGGGCCTTGGTCCAACTTGGCATAGGCATGGAATTTGATCTTTATTACTTGGCCACGGTCATGCCACGGTACATGGAGGTTGCTTGACACCCCCGTGTGCATTTTCGGAGCACTTTGATTTTTTGGCCCCCCGCGTGCCTTGCCACGCCCTTGCTTATAGCAAAACGAGACGGGGCCTTGGTCCAACTTGGCATAGGCATGGAATTTGATCTTTATTACTTGGCCACGGTCATGCCACGGTACATGGAGGTTGCTTGACACCCCCGTGTGCATTTTGGAGCACTTTGATTTTTTGGCCCCCCGCGTGCCTTGCCACGCCCTTGCTTATAGCAAAACGAGACGGGGCCTTGGTCCAACTTGGCCTAGGCATGGAATTTGATCTTTATTACTTGGCCACGGTCATGCCACGGTACATGGAGGTTGCTTGACACCCCCGTGTGCATTTTCGGAGCACTTTGATTTTTTGGCCCCCCGCGTGCCTTGCCACGCCCTTGCTTATAGCAAAACGAGACGGGGCCTTGGTCCAACTTGGCATAGGCATGGAATTTGATCTTTATTACTTGGCCAGTTTGGTTACACGCAGCGGAAATACACGAGACTAACATTTTATTATTATTGAGGATATATGAGAAAATAGTCATTAACTTCCATAAGTGTTGAAAAATAACAATAGTTTGAAATATGTCAAATATAGTGAAAATAGAAAAAATTGAATATCTCAAATGTACACTTTAAAACCATTTAAAATAATGACATAAAATAAATAGAATTTTTGTTGATAGAGTTGTTAAGCATTTGAGATTTTGACATATTGCTTTTACAAAATGAGTTTACAAAAATATAGAATGATATGGAAGTTTATAATAATTTATGAGAAAAGACTATAATTAATATCCTCAATATAAGTCTCTACAGTAGTGAACTATTTCTCAAATGTGTGTGTCTGTAATTGTAACATTTGAGTTTTATGAGTGAGTTATTAAACTTTTAATATATATAGTCTCATACCCTATTTTATAACACTAGAGACTTAATCTCACTCATATGACGATAAACCTTTTATATATGATCATCATACTCTTTATATGATAGCTACTTTATATATATAAAATTCTTTTGAGAATTTTATTTGTTATAAGGAGATTTATATTATAAATTGTTAAGTGAAAATTAACAATCTCCTTAATTCTAAATGCAGAATATGTGGTTAACCGTTAAATCCAACACTTATAAAAATCTGCCATTGAAAAGTTTTGTATATATTGGATTTTATATATTATTATTGAGTTACCACTTGTGTTAGTAATTCTGCTATATTCATGTGCAAAATGTGGTTGAATTTGTGACACTCTAGTATTGAAATAAAATAAAATTATATATAACCACATATATATATAAAATTTTGCACTAGCAAATAAGTATCCCACTGTTAAATATTACATATTATAATATTTGCATATTAGTGATCACTAATGAAAACACTAAAGAAAATTCCACTCATTCTTGTTTATATATGTGGGATCAGTGGGAGTGTGTACATAATATTATATACTATGAGCTCAAATAAGAAATTTCACTCTTGTTCATATATGTGAGATCAATGAAAATATGTACACAATGATATAAACACAAAACTTAAAGTTATAATCTCACTCTTGCCATATACTTTTGCGCGCTAGATAAAATATGGCATAGCTTAAGAGACTTTAAATTTTAGTCTCATTCTACTATACTGAGATATATATCAACTCTTTAATCTCGGTAAGCATCATAATTAGATGCTTAACTCAATTTGTTGGAAAATGCACAATTATCTCTTAGCATGCAAATATATTGTGCTTCTCTTTTACCAACACTACACATTCTATAAGGTCATAAATAGTAAGTACTACGTATAATATCAATACTCCTATCGAGTATGATATTGTGTTCTTAAAGTACTTATGAATTGCATAATCATAATTTGTTCATTATTGACATTCTTGTGGCCACGTTAATCCATATCTTATTTTATTTAAACTAAGTGGTTGTGTTAATCCAATTGGAGATTCTCCGGTCTCCTATTTCTTTATGGATTTTACAATTTTTTGCTAAAATTTGGATTAATTGAATGTCAAACGTTGTAGAACATTTAATGATTTCGACTAAAAGTAATTATTCTCTTAATAGGCTATCCCTATAAGTTAGTAATTACTTGACCTATGTGGATATTCTATGACTTTTATAAAATCAAAAACTCATTGGCAGAACCACTAACGACAGACTTATATATATTTGATTAAGTCTTCTATATTTTGGGTTAGTGGGAGTTTGTTGTAGCATTTTAGATGCATGGACCATTATTGGATTACAAATTCTTAATGTTATAATGTTAATCCATATTTATCATTCTATGTGAAATTTAAGGTTTAGCATGTATGATTTTGTTTGCCCTATCGGATTCAATTTCTGCATTGTTTAAATCTTATGTTTCTTATACTATTTTAAAGACAAGTTTTATTATTAATATTTGATATACTTCTATCACTATTCTTATGTTATATTTTAAAGACTAATTAAAGTAATCCAAGTGGGAGATTGTTGAATATTTTGGATCTACTTTAATTATTTATTTAAAATATAATTAAAAGTGTATAATATCAAATACAATTACTTGTCATGTTTAATATAAGGCTTAATGTGAACGGGCCGTGATGGGTTGGGCCGTTCTTTCTAGTCAGCCTATTGAGAGGTCCCTGCCTCCACTGATGAGTATATATTCTAGCCATCCCATTAAGCTAGACACACTGAAAAGCATAACACGCAAAATCTCTCATCAGTGAGAGGTAGAAGCACCTTCTCAACCTTTCCTCACTGTCAATCAATGGTGGATTCATTCGCCGTCATTCAAGGTACACAATTCCTTTCTTTGATCTAATTAATTAAAGTAAATATGCTATAATCATGTATCTATGATCTAAGGCTAATTTCAAATCCTTCATCATCGTCGCAAATTCCTCCTCCGATGCTTCAAAGTCAACAGCAACAAGTTCTCCATTAGTATCATCAACCACACCATGGAAGATAGATAGTTGGAGAACAAAAAAGGCACTGCAACTTCCTGCATATCCAGATCAGAATCAGCTTGATGAAGTTCTTCAAACTCTTACATCTTTTCCACCTATTGTTTTCGCTGGTGAGGCTAGAAATCTTGAGGATAAACTCGCCCAAGCTTCAATGGGCAACGCTTTTTTACTTATGGGTGGTGATTGTGCTGAGAGCTTTAAGGAGTTTAGTGCTAATAATATTAGGGATACTTTTCGTGTTATTCTTCAAATGGGTGTTGTTCTTATGTTTGGTGCTCAAATGCCTGTTATCAAGGTTTCATCTTTATCCTTTCTAGTATCTCTCTTTATCTATTTGATGATTAAATGTTAAAAGAGACTTTTTTGTTATTTATTGTATTGAGAATTGTTATTTTTTGAATTAGAATTTGAAATCATATGCTATGCTATTAGGTTTAATCATTTGGATTTGGAACCCTAATTGATGATGAAATGTTAAAAGAGACTGTTTTGTTGTTTGTTGTATTGAGAATTGTTATTTTTTGAATTGGAATTTGAGATTAGATTCTATGCTATTAGGTATAATTATTTGGATTTGGAACCCTGATTGGGCATTTTAAAGTCTTGCCCTTTGTTGGTTTAGAATTAAGAAATGATTTTTGTACAACTAAATTTAGACAAATTTAGCCACAGTTCAAATAGATTGTTAATTAAGTTCATATCAGGTGTTGAAACTCATTAATCATCAACGTAACTAAACCACTAACCATAAATTTGAACGTATTTAACCATAATTCTTGGGTGTTCAACTATAGTATATAGATTTGAACACATGAAAATGATAGTTAATCAGGTCGAAATTTGTGGTTAAGGAAGTTACTTTGATAGTTAATGAGTTTAACCACTTAGATTGTTTTCGGAAAAGTTGTCAAATTTTAGTTATCCAAATAACACAATTGTCGTGTCAAAAAAAAAAAAATAACACAATTGTTTAGAATTTTTATGTATGGTCAATGAGAATGACACACTTCTAATGTTGTGTTGGATTGGATATATGCTGAATGAATAGGTGGGGAGAATGGCGGGTCAGTTTGCAAAGCCGAGATCAGATTCATTTGAGGAGAAAGATGGTGTCAAGCTGCCGAGTTACAGGGGTGACAATGTGAATGGGGATGCATTTGATGCAGTATCTAGAACTCCAGATCCACAGAGAATGGTAAGAGCCTACTGCCAGTCTGTAGCTACTCTCAACCTCTTGCGGGCGTTTGCCACGGGAGGTTATGCTGCCATGCAAAGGGTCAACCAGTGGAATCTTGATTTCATGGAACAAAGCGAACAAGGAGACAGGTACCATTTGTTAACTTGATTTTGAAATTTTGACTGATTAGTGTTTGTTCATTCTTATTCTTATACTACATAAAAATGGTTTGGATGGATCATTTTGAAAACTGAACTGACTATTTCCACATTGCTCAAAAGATAGTGGAAGGCAAAGGGTGTACAAAAAGAGGGAATGGAAATTGAGAATAATTTTAGATTATTGCTCTTTATTTTCAAATTGTTAGCGACCTTAGGAAAAAATAAACAGGGAGAAAAATTAGAAAATGTGTAGAAAGGATAATGATCGAACTAAAGTTGAAGACTTAGCCTAGTATGGATCAAGAGATATTCTCCCCAGCACATGTATAATCACTCATGCTGTTTGGAAGTAACATGATAGAGAAAAATATGGGATGGGATTTTATTTATAGTATTGCTTTCTTACTTTATTTTCCCTTCAAAACAGTGTTAAAATTCTAATGCACCAATTTATCTGTAATGATCCTTTACAAGTAATTTTAAATACTAGTTGATAGGGATTTTATTTATAATATTGCATTCTTACTTTTTTTTCCCCTTCAAAACAGTGTTAAAATTCAAACGCACCAATTTATCTGTAGTGATCCTTTACAAGTAATTTTAAATACTAGTTGATAGGGATTTTATTTATAATATTGCATTCTTACTTTTTTTCCCCTTCAAAACAGTATTAAAATTCAGATGCGCCAATTTATCTGTAGTGATCCTTTACAAGTAAATCCAAATACTAATTGATATGTTTTACCAATTTCTTTTGTGCTTTCTGCAAAATATATGTTTATTCTTGAAATTGGCATAGTAATTCTCAACTTTTATCACATTTGTTTTTCTTTTTGGTTTGGGCCAACAGGTACCGTGAATTGGCGCATCGAGTGGATGAAGCTCTTGGCTTCATGAGTTGCGCTGGACTTACAGCTGACCATCCAATCATGACTACAACTGACTTTTGGACCTCCCATGAGTGTTTGCTTCTCCCTTATGAACAAGCACTTACTAGGGAGGATTCTACTTCTGGGTTTCATTATGATTGCTCAGCTCACATGTTATGGGTTGGGGAACGTACTCGTCAACTTGATGGTGCTCATGTTGAATTCTTGAGAGGAATTGCTAATCCACTTGGCATCAAGGTTCATATACAGTGTTCCTTGCCCATGCCCTTGATATGTTTGGCTATCTTGTTATTTTGCTCTGATCATCAAATTACTTTTCATCTAATTTATTTTTCATTTTGTATAAAATTACTTTTGATGTGATTGTCAAAATTACTTCTGCATATGATTATTCAGGTAAGTAGCTACAATTATCTATGAAATACTATATTCAAACACCTAAACTACAATCCTATTGGAAGGACCACTGCCTTGTTGGCGATACATAATGCATTTCTGACAAAAAAAAATGTGTTGTTACTAAATGTCTACTTGGTTTTCACTTTCAGGTTAGTGATAAGATGGATCCAAATGAACTTGTTAAGCTGATAGATATTCTGAACCCTAAAAACAAGTCTGGAAGAATTACAGTAATTGTAAGAATGGGAGCTGAGAATATGCGAGTGAAGCTTCCGCATCTTATCAGGGCAGTTCGCAGCGCTGGTCAAATTGTCACTTGGGTTAGTGATCCCATGCATGGGAACACCATTAAAGCTCCATCTGGACTTAAAACCCGCTCTTTTGATTCAATAAGGGTAATTCTCACTTGAGCTTGTTTATTCTTCTTTTTCCTATGTGTAAATGTGTTTGTGTGTTTTATGTTCAATATTTATGCAACACACAAATTGCATAAAAATATGGCCTATACTGATCATAGCTTTTATATTCCAGACAAGCATTTTAGTTCATGTTGCTGCTATTTTTTATAGAGCATGCAATTTAGCTCTTAAATCTTTCACGATATAAAGAAACAATAACTTTTTTGCATAAGTGAGTGTTTTGGTGATCTCTGTGTTTTCTCATACTCTCACATAATACATATTCTGCAAAACATTTTTTATTGGAATATCTCTTTTATTTGGTGGCTGGCCGCTGCTTTCAAACATGAATTTCGAAAAAGATTTTCCTAACCCTGAAATTCCGCCAAACATAACATAAAGTGTCCATTACATGTAAAGTGGTAGGAACCAATATCTTTCAGAAAGAACTAGGGAAGAATCCCCTTATTACAGTGTGAATTTCAGACTCCTCCCAGTAATTCCAGACAGTAATGAGTTTACCTCCCCAACCTGTTTCATTTCCCTAAAACTGCCCAACCTATTTCCATCCATCCTTGTTTCTCCTTTGTCAAAGGTCGACCATCTTCTTTTCGTTATTTTTTTGCACATACTTTTTACCCTCATTTTGATCTCCTTTTCGTTTGTTAAATTTCAACTGTCTCCGCTACACACTTCATCTTTGCTCTTTGCAACTCCTTTAACTCACCCACTAACAATAACTCACCCACTAACAAACCGTAAAGGGGCTACCTGTCAGAAATTTTACTAAATATGTGATTTTGTTGGCCTAATGAAGGATAAAGTGAATGATTGACTTTGTTGATCACCGCTGTCCTTCTGTCTATCCTACAGATTCAGTTTTGTCCTGGAGTATACGTATGTCACACATAATAGGTGAAATAATTGTTATTTGTATGAGAATAAAGTGTCAGTTCCAAAATTTACTGGAACTGAGCTTATTAGAATTACTTTGGCTGTTGTTTGTCCTTTTTTATGATGTATGTGCTTCCTTATTATCATCCACAAGATCTCTCTCTCTCTCTCTCTCTCTCTCTCTCTCTCTCTCTCTCTCATAATATTTAAATTAATGTGTTCTCTGGATGTTTTTTATGGTGATAGGCTGAACTGAGGGCATTCTTTGATGTCCACGAGCAAGAAGGAAGCTACCCTGGAGGTGTTCATTTGGAAATGACCGGGCAGAATGTGACAGAATGTGTTGGAGGCTCACGGACTATTACTTTCGATGACTTGAGTTCACGCTACCACACTCACTGTGATCCTAGGCTTAATGCTTCTCAATCTCTCGAGCTTGCATTTGCTATTGCAGAGAGATTGCGTAAGAGAAGGCTTAAATCAACTCCATCTCTGTCTTCCTCATTCACAATTTAGAGAAAAGAGATTCTTACGTTGCCCTTTGGATCACAAATATTAGTGTAAGATATATATTTAAGTATGCAATGGACACAGACCAAATCTGGTAGCACAACTTAAATTGTGCTATTTCAGTGTAGCTCTGTAGGTGTGAGTTTGTTCTTGCAAGTTTTGTACTTAAGTTGATAGATTTTGTGTCTGTGTTTGAGTATTCAGTAATGAATAAAAATTCTTAGATATAATCGATGTCAAAATGCATGCATCAAAGTGAAATTTATTACATGAAAGATGGTCATTTCAAATATTTTAATTTTGATATATTGTTATAAAAGTGATTTAAGCCGTCTCAAATTTTAGTTAGAAACCAAGTTCTTTTTTTTTTTGGTACATAAACCAAGTTCAGTTCATTTGGAATCTTGAGATGAACTTATGATGGATGTAATTATAATTATATCACTAGTTTAAAGACCCGTGCGAATGCACAAGTCATTGACTTTTATTCGATATTTAAGTTTGTCATTATATTATGGTAGAAAATTTATTTAGAATAAAATATTTAAAAATTTGTTATATAATATTGTTAAAATATAAGTGAAACTATTGTGCTATTTTTTGTAAAACTTATTAAATGAATAAATTTGATTATAATTATCAATGATAAATTATCTAATTTTTTATGTATCCGTCACAAATAATAGTTCCGTGTATATTTTTTAATAAAAAATTAAAAACTTGATTAGGAATATTTAGGATAATTTAGTAAATTTGATAGTAATTAACTTTATTGTATTATTATTATTATAATAGTCATGTGTATATTTTTTAATAAAAAATCAAAAACTTGATTAGGAATATTTAAGATAATTTAGTAAATTTGATAGTAATTAACTTTATTGTATTATTATTATTATTATTATTATTAATAGTTCATAGTATATTATTTATTTATTTTTTATGAAAAATATTGTTTATGGTTCTATTTCTATATTCCTAATTTTATGCATATTCATCTTATTTTTTCTATAATTTTTTTATTGACTACTAGCGGCCAGACAGAGCGCGTTCCGCGCCTGTCTGTGTCTATTATGTAAATTTATGTCAAAAAAAATAAAAAAAGGTATGCCATTTTGTTAATAAAAGATTTTTGCTGCTAAAAAAAACATGTCTTATGGTGAGTTTGTTAATAAAAGATTTTTCCTGCTCAAAAAAAAAAAAAAGGGTATTGTTGTTATTATGAAAATTCCATACCAACAAATTTTGTATCCTCTTTATATAGTATATATATATGAGTCAGGATCCGTTGACACCAACTAGTTTGACACCAAATGTTACACCTCTCAATAACGTTTTAACCGATATAAATTTTATAAAATCCACCATTGGATTGAAAGTTTACATCATATAGATCATTTGTGTAAAATTCCAGACAAATCCAAAATCTTTTGATATGCTATTGAGACACATAAAGATTAACGGCATTTAAAAAAATACAAAAACCGTTAATTTTGATGTATCTCAATAATATTTCAAATGATTTTGGATTTATTTGAAATTTTACACAAATGATCTATATGATGTAAACTTTCAATCCAACGGTGGATTTTATAAAATTTATATCGGTTAAAACGTTATTGAGAGGTGTAACATTTGGTGTCAAACTAGTTGGTGTCAACGGATCCTGACTCTATATATATAGGTATAGATTTTATTCTTTTTTTTTCTTTTAATAGATTATTGAGTTGATCGTATTAATCTGTTTTGTTGCTATTTTTATGAGTATATATTGTTCTGCTTTATTCCAATCTATAATCTGTTTTGTTTCTATTTTTAAGCATATCATTTTTTTTTTGTATTTATCTTATATTCTTTCTATATATATTTTTTTATTTTTTAGTGAAATTTCAATGAAGGATATAAAACTTGCAACGTGGTTAAAAGTAATAAGGATAAATTAGTAACTTTGGTAGTAATCGATTTTAATATATTAGTAGTAGATTAGTCTGTTCTTAACTTTTTCCGTGAAGTTAGCTAGGTCGGTGAACCGAAGGACATGGGTTTTAAATCAAGAAGTTTTGGGTTTGATCCTTAAAACTAACATAACTACTAACACCTGCCTAAAAAACAATGTAGTGAAATAATTAAAACACTGGATCAAAATTACATTCCTTTCAATTAAAACTTTGAAATTGAAGCATACACAACTTATAGAAAATTAACTAAGGTATTTGCACTACGGCATTATATTTTGCTGTTGGTACTATTTTTGCACAGGCAATGTCTAATTTGGACAATTTCTAGAGAATATCCAAATGAAAGAAATTTTTTGCAGCTAATCTCCGAATATAAAAATGACTACTAAAATTTATTTATTTTGTAAAAGAAAATAAAAAATCTCCGAATACAAGTCAAATGTTTACTTTGCCATTCGACGTTTCAAACAAAGGGAGAAGGGAAACATTTGTTTGGATAACTAATAAAACGTTGTCTGGTTAATTCCGTTGGGGAATGAGGAAAAAAAATATGAATCAATATTATTGATTACATTAACTATTTGAGAAGTTGTATACTACTTGGTTCAACTATCAGTGCATGATTCAATGCTAAGTCAGAAAGAAAAAATATAAGTAAATCTAGCAATTATTATGTTATGAAGAGAGTAAAGAAAACAAAAGTTGAAAAGCTTTCTTTTAGTTGATCACTCAAAGATCGACTATATACCATTCAAAAAGAATTTCTATATTGAAGTGAGAGATCTCAAAGATGACTCCTGAAGAAGTTGTATTATACAAGAAGCAGTTAGAGTTGAAGATACATGGAAAGGAATCATGGATGTTCCCAAGACTGTAAAGTTTTAGAGACAATAAAGAAGGCAAACTTTGAAAAGCCAATGCCTATTCAAGCTCAGGCATATTGCCTGTAATTATGAGTGGTCGAGATTGCATAGGCATTGCCAAAACTGGGTCAGGTAAAACACTTGCTTTTGTTCTGCCAATGTTGAGGCATATCAAGGATCAGCCACCAGTTGTTGCAGGAGATGGACCTATTGGGCTTCTTATGGTCCCTATAAGAGAACTTGTTCAATAGATTCATAGTGACATGAAGAAGTTCACAAAGGTAACGGGTATCTGGTGTGTTCCTGTCTATGGAGGTTCTGGTTTTGCTCAACAAATCAGTGAGTTGAAACGTGGTACTGAGATAGTTTGTACTCCAGGTAGGATGATTGACATACTATGCACCAGTAGTGGAAAAATAACTAACCTGCGTAGAGTAACTTATCTGGTCATGGATGAGGCAGATTGGATGTTTGATATGGGCTTTGAACCACAAATCACAATAATTGTTCAGAATATTCGGCTAGATCGTCTAACCGTTCTCTTCTCTGCCACTTTCCCGCGCCAGGTTGAAATTTTGGCTCGCAAGGTTTTAAATAAACCTGTTGAAATACAAGTTGGTGGGAGGAGTGTTGTGAACAAAGATATAGCACAGTTAGTTGAGGTGAGGCCAGAAAATGAGAGGTTCCTTAGACTCTTGGAACTACTTGGAGAATGGTATATGAGAAAGGAAAGATTTTGGTATTTGTCCACTCACAGGATAAATGTGATGCATTGTTCATGGATCCAATGAAACATGGCTATCCATGTCTTTCTCTTCATAAGGCTAAGGATCAGACAGACCGTGAATCCACAATATCTGATTTTAAAAGCAATGTCTGCAATTTGTTGGTTGCAACAAGTATTGCTGCCAGGGGATTAGATGTCAAGGAGCTCGAATTTGTGATCAATTTTGATGTTCCAAACCACTATGAAGATTATGTACATCGGGTTGGGCGCACTTGCTTTGTGGATGTCTAAGGTGCCAGTCATGATGCAAATTTTTTCATCTAGTTCCTACTTGATGTCTAAGGTGCCAGTCATGTTCCAAACCACTGAAATTTTTTTTGCATCCTTCCCCTCTCACTCCCGCTCCCTACCTAATATCATCCCTTTGTAAATATTGTTGGAAGTTGGAACCAACAACAATAACGCGGGGGAAAGCCAGGATTGGGACGAATGAGAGGATGTGCCTGGGTAGCGATTTAGTGTAGAAAATGATATGAAAATCGGATGGGTTTTTGTCTCAAAACCGATCAAAATCGAACTGCGAGAAATCTTAATTGCGTCCGACTTAACAATTTTAGCATTTTTATCAATTGAGTTTGGATTTGTGGACATACAATATACTTTTCTAAATTTCAATTTATAACTTTTATAGATTTTTAAAAAAACCTTTTAAAATTTTAAAAATCCAAAATCCCTAAAAAAAAAAAAAGGAAAACAAAAAGGACTTACAAGCAGTTTATTTTGGTGCTAGAAAACAAGAAGAAATTGTACCAAAAAAGAAAAGAAGGAGAAAAACACCATTCAAAGTCAAGTAAAATAAAAGTAAATGATTTACAAAAAACAAATAAACAAAAGTAAATATATTGTACTAAGAATTTATTATGCTATAAAAACTTTCCTAATTAAGTTGAAGAAACATTTTCAATTTTCACAACTGAGCTGAAGAAACATTGAAGAAGAAGAAGATGAAGGAAGAAGAAGAATCAACGGTTAAGATGGAGTGGTTAACTTGCATTGATTCAACAACTCTCTCTCACTCTGAACTTCAAGCACTTTCTCTCTCTTCTCTCTCTTCCTTCGACCTAAAATCTACGCGCCAAATCGTCACTCCCAAAATCGATCCCTCAACTTTCAACCACAGCGCCGGTTCTCACCGTCAAACCTACTCCCGATCTCACCGTCGTTGTCGTGCACCGCCACTTCTTCCAACTCCTGTTCTTCCCTCCGACCACCGTATCATCGTTGATTACCTCAAACAGTTTATTAGAGAAGATCCGAAGTTCGATCAGGTTGAGCTTCTTCAGCCTGTAGTTCCTTCAATTTCGCCGCCGGTGATATTTTCCGGTGAGGTGAGGAAAAGGAAGAGAGGGAGGAAACCTAAAATGAAGGTGCATTTGGATGACTGTTATAGAGGGATGGAGATTGTGAACAAGAATGGTGTTGCTGTTGATTTGAATGTGTTGTCGATGGTGGAGCATCCGTTTGAGGCGGAGATTGCGAGAAGGACGGAGGGTTTAAGTAAGGAAGATGAGTTGTTAGGGTTTTTGAGTGATTTGGTTGGTCAGTGGGGAAGTAGGAGGAGGAAGAGGAGGATTGTTGATGCTGCTGATTTTGGAGATGTGTTACCTCTTGGTTGGAAGCTTTTGCTTAGTTTGAAGAGGAAAGATGGTCGTGCCTGGATCTATTGCCGGAGATATATAAGGTTTAATGCAATTTTTGTTTTCGATATTATATTCTTCAATGTTAGGATAACACATTTATATCATTTGTATCATAATATTGCAAAACTTACATGTATGAGTAGTAATGTGATTTTTTTGTTGTTAATTTGGAATAGCATTAATGTGCTTTGTTTATCAATGAGTTAGGAGTGAAAGGACTTTCTCGCGGCTCGCCGTGTAAGCCCATGTTTGGATAAATAGTTTAATTAAGTGCTTATTTATAAGTTATTTCTATAACAAAAAGATAGAATATAGTTAAATTGTTTTCGTATAAATTATAGGCTGTTTTGATAAGCTATCCTAGAGAGCTTATGAAATTAAGTTGAAAACAATTTACGAACATGTAGTAAGCTGTTTCTATAAGGTCTCCCAAACAGTCTTACAAGTGTTTATGCAAGTAGGTAAAGTCAAACAAGTCAATCCAAACATACCCTAAATATAGTTGGATTTTGTTTGTATGTTTGTGTTGGTTTGCTTTTTGGAGCTTATTTGTTTTCTTGTTTGATATTCTCCAGCCCTAGTGGACAGCAGTTTGTGTCTTGCAAAGAAGTTTCTTCCTATTTGCAGTCTCGTTTTGGTCACTCTGATTTACAGTTACAAATCAGTCATAGGAGTGAAAACATACTTCAAGAACAGAGAGTGACTACTGAAAATGTAAGTAACCCTGCTGCTGTTGATCTGTTGTGATATTATTCTGGAGGTTAATGGGTTACACTGCAGTCTGCAGGTGTTGCTCACGAGGAGCAGGATCAACGGCAGATTGTTGCCACTAACTCGGATGTGTCTGGTTTGTCCGTCTCTAATGAACGGTTGAAGGAAATGTCCTTGTTGGAGATGGAGAACCTTGCAGATGTGCAAATACATGATCTGTTTGAATGTCACAAGTGCAACATGACCTTTGATGAGAAGGATGCGTACTTGGAGCACCTGTTGTCTATTCATCAGAAGACGACGAGGCGGTATCGACTTGGTTCATCTGTTTCAGATGGAGTTATAATTAAAGATGGGAAGTTTGAGTGCCAGTTCTGTCATAAAGTGTTTTTGGAAAAGCGTCGCTACAATAGTCATGTTGGGATACATGTAAGGAATTATTTGAGGAAAGCTGAAGATTTGCCGGGTCAGCCTAATGTCTTGAGAGCAGAAGAGTCTCCAGTCACAGATGAGATGCCTTCAAGGATCTCTAAGATGGATGCCCTCATCGAAATTGCTCAAAACTCTATTGTGGAGGATTCTGTCATGGAACCATGTTCCTCTAAACTGAATACGATTCATGTTTCAGAAATTGCAGCTGGTGACTTAGATGAAGACATAAACGTCGAGTCTCTGGTCAGTGAACAGCAAATGGAAGAGAGCTTGATTGGCCCAAATGTAGTTCGCGATTTAAATCAGCAAGATAGTCCTCGTTTACCCATGGGTGGAACAATAGAGAAAATTGACAACGATAACCGAGTTATTAATGCAAAGACGTCTAGTTTTCTAGATAACACAGGCTTGTTATCTGTGAATAATAAAAATGTTGATGCACCTGATACTTCTAAAGGAAAAGGTGATACGGCGCTGACTGTTGAGGGATTTGATCATTCTGGGATTGATCTGCAAGGAGTTTCTCAAGTCCCGTTGCTTCCTTCATTTGGGAATCACATGAAACCTGGATATGAGAAGAGTGAAAATTCTGGTTGCACTAATACTAAGGGGGATCTTAGACTTGGCGAAAACAATAGTAATAAAAGTGACTTGAAAATTGGTTTAGATGGCTGCAAGGATGTACCCGGTGTTGCTAATGTTCAAGTGACAGCAATGCTAACTTCTAAAGAAAATGTGATCCAATCTATGGTTTCTAACCCCTCTGTATCCCCAGAACAATCTATGGATTCTTTTTCTGCATTTAGCTCAGACAAGGTATAATGTATAACTTATCCTTGCCATTATTGTCAGGGTTTCATATATGTTGTTGCAAAGTAGAGAGAATGCTCCTACAAGTATTATATCGGGTCATGTTAGAAAATGGTTAATTTGAAGCCCTTTATGCATGTATTGTAGTCTACCATGCTTACCTCCATCTATGTCTCTAATATATTCAGGTTTTATTTTGTATTGATCTGTTGCTGTAAGTTTTCATTATTTACAATGCCTTCGGTGAACCAGGGATTAAAGCTCTCACTCTTGAATGTTCTTTTTATATATCTTAAATGGGAAAAAATAATTTCCTTATTTGGGCTTGCTTGTTTTTGGCGAGATGAAGAAATTATCAATCTAGCCCCTTTATTTATACTGAGATTAAAAATGCTTGCATGGTATCTTACTTGCTCATCAGCCTTGAACATTTCTCCTACTCTTAGATTAGGTGTCTTGGAGACTTGAGCGGTGCTAGTTGCTAGGTTATGACCACGTGCTTGCTTACTTTAAACAAACATGTCTAGTACATTTCTTATTTGATCTATTATTTCTTCATTTGAACCATCGGTAAATGCAAATTTTCATTATTGGAATCTAGCATCATGGACATCAAATTCTCTTATGCAGCAATTAACTACTACCCACCCATGACGCGCTGAACTGATTAACAGTGCTGATCTAACCTTGAATATTATTCTTGTTGTTCCTCATTGACAGGGGTTCCAGGAATTGAGGTTAGAAGATATTGGTTCTCTTGAGTATGATTTTGCAAGTGTTCAAGATGTGTCAGCTGAATTGGCAAATAACATAGTGGTGCAAGGGACATGTGCATCACAAGAAGTTATGTTAAATGTGGATGACAATAATCAGCTCACAACCACGTGTGTATGGTGTGGAATAGAGTTTAACCACGATGCTGTTGATTCTGAAATACAATCAGATTCTGTTGGATTCATGTGTCCAGTTTGCAAGGCAAAAATATCTGGTCAAATCAATGTGTTGGACAGTGGATCACCAAATGCTGGCCATTTTTAGACTGGTAATTGTTTATTCTCTATAAATTGATGATAAGAATGGTTTTTGTTCTCTTATCAGCTAAGCCAACTATTATTTTGTCTTCCTAACTGAAAGACGTCGTAGTCACTACTTTGTTTAAAGTAGAGTGTATTATTATGAGATTTCAATATCTTAAAATATGCACTAGTGTCTGAGTTGGCAACCTTTGATAAACTGAGTGCATTGTGGATCAAATTATTGATTGTTTATATTAAGAACTAAAAAATGTCTTTTACTGCCAAAGCCAAAAAAACAGAACAAGTTGGTTAGTTGGTTTCAGTTATCTTATTGTCTTGTTGCAATTGCAGTGGTAGGCATGCCGATGTCATATTTATCTCAAATTTAGTATTTTTCTCCTTTAAAATTTTGCAGCTGAATGATGTTAATGAAAATCAGTAGCAGGAGTTGATCTAGAAGAGAAAATCCAGCTTTTGAGGTTGATCGTCCTCAGTTATGGTGCCTGCATAGATTTATCGTAGAATGGTCTCAATTAATTTGTCCTTGACTCGCTATATGTTGTATTATCCCGCTATCCTGTTTATTCGCAAGAGAACCAATATTATCATGTAGTGTTGTTTTCTGAAGTCTGTATAACTGTTGTAATTGTCTTAGAGGTCTTTCAAGTGAACTCCTTACACGATTAGTGTGTAGAGTGAAGTGAAAATATGAACAAGACAATGAATATAGTGACAGTTTAAATAGCATATCCTTAGTGATTTAAAATAAAAATAAAATTGAGGCTATTAATTACATGTACTATATGATATAGAAGTGCTTACTAATTATGTAATGTAAAATTTTAGAGTAACTTGTAATTGAGTTCACACCACACATTGTGTGAATTTGCAAATGAATTTGATATTGTTAAGAGAGATTAGGAAAGATAATTAATTTAGTTAAAAAGAAAGAAAAAATAAGTATTTATATTAACAATAACAGTGATATAGTTATTTTTATTATAATAAATTTCACAAAATTCATATTTTGTGGCTCTTTTATTTACTATACATGGATTTTTACATTTGAGTTCGTGAACCCCGACCTCTTTTATTTATTATTATTATTATTATTATTATTATTATTATTATTATTATTATTATTATTTTTTTATAAACATTGAAATTTTTATTATGATTAAATGTCTGATTTGTCCCCATGAGCTTAGATTAAATGGTAAGGACATCACATTTTATATACAGAGGTCGGGGTTCGAATCCCGACACTCCATTTATCCACCTTAAGGGTGAAATTTTTAGCTAATAGGCTATGTGACAAAAAATATTTGATTTTGATATTAGTGGTTTTATTTTATTAGTTACAATAATTCTTCACAACTAAGGGAATTAGGTTTTGTCATTATTATCTATGTTTTATAAACCAATTGTTATATTTGTAAAAAAAGAAAAACAGTTGTTAATTTGTTATTGAAGGTTTACTAGGACCATTAGCTTAAAAATAGTAATGGTAATTGCAAATTTTTATTTTATTTTTGGAGATTTAATTCAAATGTATCAATATTGTAGTTATAAGACTTTGAAGTTTACTATCAATATAAGCATTGGTAGATTATTTTTTTTATAATGTAACCAAAAAAGATTATTTTTTTATTAAAAAACACACGTGCATCTAAGTGAGGAAAAAATATGAAAGAAGACGTACCTGTTTTGGGGGCTACATAAAACCAAAGTTAAGAGAAGAGCATCTGATTCTTGATGATTTAATGCAGAATAATTGGTAAAATCACATCTTCTACACAAATGAGATGCCTCAACCAATAACAAAGTATTCTTAATTTCTTCTTATTCAATTATAGTAAATTAATAAATCCCTTCTAGAACCAAAAAGAAAATCCCTTCTCATGTGAATTCAGCTTTTGAGTTTCCAGCCCAGCACCAGAATTGCCATTGTGGTGCCTCACCACAAAAAAAGGTTACCATTATGCATCCTCCAATTGTGAGGGATTGGATTCCACATTTGACATTTTTTTATAATACATATTAGTTTATGTAACGGTCCACAATTTTCAACTTATGAAATGAAATGCATCAACAAAGGTGAAAGTTGTCAATCTATCAAACTAATATGAATTGATATCAATTAGTATATGTTTGTTTTCACATTTGAGTTGAAAACTTGTCTATATATATTCTTCTTGCTTTGCTATAGTTGCATATATACTTATAATAATGGGTGATAGATTAAAAGCCAGAAAAAGCAAAAACTGTTTTTTTCCATTTACCAGAAACAGTACTGATGGTGCTTGCTTTGATCATCATAAGTTTTTTAGTTCAAAACATACTATGGAAGAAGAATTTGCCTGCAGTCGTTGCAAACGAAAGTTTACAGTACCAACAAAAATAACTACATATGGTTGCTGTGAGTGCCAAGGTGTTAGCAAATCGATTTCAGGTTATAAGCAATTAAGAGAAAATAGTTTAGGAGCCAAATTTTTCGACCAAGATCAACTACACAATGCAGCTGGTTATTCCTCATCCTTGTTGTCCACAACTATGACTGCTAACAAGCGCGCGGTTCTCTGTGGAGTTAGTTACAGCAGAAGACGGTATAGGCTCAAGGGAACCGTTAATGATGTTGTTAACATGAACTCTCTACTGGTTGAGAATTTTGCATTCCCAATTCAATCCATACGTGTCCTCACAGGTATCTCCTAGAAACTTAATATTTATTTGTTTCTTTCATGCTTTATGTTTATTTTAATCAATGCATAACAAAATTAAATTGAAATCTTCTTAGTAACTATAATGCGATAATTTACATGACTAGAATATGTCATAGAAGATAAAAATTAATGTGTCGATGTCAATTCTGTGTTATCAAGTTATGTTCCATCACATCTTCAACTTTTCATGTGTGCTAGAATCATGTTTTGATGAGATTGATACTATTTTGCCTGCGATAAAAAAGAAAAGAAAAGAGGTTGATACTATTTATGAAATCTGTAAATTGCAGAAGAACAGAAGGATCCAAATTTGATTCCAACAAGGAGGAATATAGTGGAATCTTTAAAGTGGCTGGTGAAGGATTGCCAATTAGGAGACTCGTTGGTGTTCTACTTCTCTGGACATGGTATGCAACAACCGGCAGATGACAAAGAAGATGAAATTGATGGACTTGATGAAACTATTTGCCCTGTTGATTTTATTAGAGAAGGAATGATCACCGACAATGAAATCAATTCTACCATTGTTGAGCCACTAAAGAAAGGTGTTAAACTTCATGCTATTATTGATGCTTGTCATAGTGGAACGACTCTTGATCTCATGCATGTTTATAAAAAGGACAAGTAAGTTGATATATATTCAATTTTGTTTTATTTTGATAAGTATATGTTAGTGTTTAAATTGTTAGGGAGAGAGGGAATTTTGTTTGCAGCAGGATCGAATCATGTACCTTCTTCATAGTCCTCCTTCAGCGTCTCAATCCATACCACTAAACTATACATTCATGGACATATATTTAATGCTTTATTTTCTTCCATTTGATTTTCTGCTTCTAATCCATCAATCCAAATTTTTTGTAATCTGCTGTCAGTCTATCTAAACCGTTGAATAGAAATCAAAGACCTAGTGCAAAAAATCTCTTTCCTATTCAATTCCAAATCTCACTTAGTCCTTCGAAATATAATTGATTTATCTCTTGTATGCATATATGCTTGCAGTGGCAGTTGGAAATGGATGAATAACAATCCCTCCAGTACAGAACCTGTTACTAAACGTACAAATGGTGGAACAGCCATTTGCTTCAGTGCTTGTGAAGATAGTCAGTTAGCTGCTGATACTGCAGTAAGAATAGTTTTTGATCTGTTTTTTCAACGCAATAGACATACATACTTGTTCACTTCCTTCTTTTCTTGAGTTGTGACCAACCTGTGCAGGCTTTTGGAGGAAAAGAGATGAACGGTGTTATGACCTATCTTTTAACAAAAATAATCAGAGAACATCCTGGAATTACATATGCCAGTTTGCTAGAAAAATTGCACGAGGATATTGCGAAGATTCAACGAAGCAAACACTTCAGTGGGTTCTTGAAACGTATTTTTCACCGTAGAATTGACCAGGTAGGCGTACATCATACTCTTCAGACGCTATTTCTTTTAAGGAGTATATATATCCAATAACATCTGTCTTTCATACCCAAATATGCATCATCTGTGATACAGGAAATGAAACGAGCTACATAAGTTGTCTCTTTGAAGAAGCATTGATACCTTCATTTTGTTTTTCCTCACTAAATATCAGTATTTTATAACCAACTAATCCAATACTCAATATATAAATAATAACTAGTGGTTCCTAATGTAGTAAATTCATGAAGTGTTTGGAATATTGCATTGCAGGACCCTCTTTTATCAGCATCGGAGGAATTTGATGTTCATACGAGAATATTATTTTGAGCATGCACGTTGAAACAAAAAAAAAAAAAAAAAAAAACTTAAATTGGCATATGGCCACATTCTTAATGTGATGTACTCTGCAGCTCATTGAGCTAAAGCAGGAAAGTTATTATTGCATCAGCTATACAAAAGCTTTCTAGGGACACTTGGAAGCACTATCAGCCGATACATTACATCAGTTATTCAAAGTTCTTGATCAGTCCATATCTTATCAATGTAATTTACTTATTACACACTGTATATATTTACAACATACCATAACTTACATGAAGTTTATTCTAAATTCGTTTTGCAAGAGCTACAACTAACTCTCGTCTTCTGAGGAGTTTGATGTCAATTCAAAGTTGGTTCGGTTCTAATGTGATGCATAACATAACAGGCAGGGGAGGTCTGTCCTGTTGGAAGAAAAAGAGTCGTGTCCAGTCGGTGAAATTTGGTTTTAATAAAACAAGGGAAGTAGTATATTATGTTGTATTGTATTTTTTTTTGAACAAGATTATGTTGTATTGTATTGTGTTGTCTAAACACTATCTGTTCCTAAATATTGATGTAGATTAAGATATTTTAGACTCGTATAGATGTTTGTCCCCCTAATATGTATATTTATGATTTATATAGCTATCTATTTTGCATTGTTGAAGTTTGTGTTCTATTCTTGTTTGTTTCCTGCTAAGATAGATCAATTAATGTTATATGAGCTTTTCCAGATAAAAATATAGAAAACCGTATAATAAATGTATACAGTGTCGATGCCTAGATTTGTGTCAAAATATCATATTTCATGAATTTATTAATGCATTAATGAAGTGTTGTAACTTTGTTTATGATGATTTGAAGAGCAATCGAGATAGATATATATATATATATATATATATATATATATATATATATATATATATATATAGAGAGAGAGAGAGAGAGAGAGAGAGAGAGAGAGAGACCGAAAAACATATAGTTTAAATTTCGAAAAAAGAAGAAATGGAGAATATTGTATGATGACTACAAAGTTCATCCATGCCATGTAACATTTTCATACTAGATTCCTCTCATTTCTTAGAATTGAGTATTGGGCCTAACTCAACCTTACAAAACCGGCTTGTAAGGCGAGGATTGCCCTCACTTTATAAACACTTATTCAGGCCATCTCGCAACCGATGTGGGACTTGTTAACACCCCCGCTCGCGCCCAGCGCTATTGGGCTTGGGGCGCGGATATAAATGGTGGATGGCCCGATCAGTAATTGATAGTAGGCGGCCCAGCGGATCGTGGAGGAGGCTTTGACATGGTATCAGAGCCTCTATGACTAAGTGGTCTAGAGTTCGATCCCCGCTCCCCTCACTTTCTAATTAAAAAGTGGAATTTAAGCATATGGTAGGTGGGCCTATGCATTATCCACGCTTCAAGCCCAAGTGGGCTCTTGCGTGAGGGGGCGTGTTAGAAATAATATAAAACCATTGATGTGGCTCTATCCTAAGAGCTTAAGCTTTTGGGATAATCGGTTATTTGACATCATTCTCATATCCCACCATTTAACTAATTAGGAATGAATTTAAGAACCAAATCAAAATTTCCACGGCATTCAATTTCAAGTTGCATACAAAGAATATAGTCTTCTTAAAATAAAACATGTATCATATGTGGTTCTTCCTTCTCTATAACGCAAGAGAGAATCTAGAACAAGTTGCAGCATCTGGTTCTTGATGGTAAGTGATCAATTATCATGATTTAAAGACATATATAAATCTTATCTTAGATGAAACAGAAAGATTCTCCTTCTCCTCATTGTCTCGGATCTGCCAAACAGATGCAATTTAAGCATGATTTAGGTTCAGCTCAGCTCAGTTTCACATTCACTATATAGTATATATCAGTATGGAGAGATTTACCAGTTTCGGGGAGCTATAGAAACCAAAGTTTGAGTTGAAAACTTTTCTATAGAGATATTCATCTTGCTGACTGCATATATACTTGGCCTGATCAAACAATGGTGATAAATTAAAAGCCATAAAAAGCAAAGCCTATTATATTCCGATTACCACAAACAGAACCAATGGTGCTAGCCTAGAATTAGATCACCATAAGTTTCTTAGTTCAAATTATACTATGGAAAAAGAACTTGCTTGCAGTGATTGTAAACCAAAGTTTGTAGTACCAACAAAAACAACTACGTACCGTTCCTGTGAGTGCCACTGCCAAGTTGTTTGCAAGTCAACTTCAGGTTATAAGCAATCAAGAGAAAACTGTTTAGGAGCGAAATTGTTCAACCAAACTCAACTACACACTGCTAGCAGA
This sequence comes from Trifolium pratense, assembly GCF_020283565.1. Taxonomy (NCBI): domain Eukaryota; kingdom Viridiplantae; phylum Streptophyta; class Magnoliopsida; order Fabales; family Fabaceae; genus Trifolium; species Trifolium pratense. The sequence continues at coordinate 25,013,732 of NC_060059.1, read as the reverse complement.
ATTGCACCAGGCCATTCCTCGTCTTTGTCATCCACAACTACAATCAATAACAAACGTGCGGTTCTCTGTGGAGTTACATATAGTTACAGCGGAAGACGATACACGCTCAAGGGAACCGTTAATGATGTCATCAACATGAAACATCTACTGGTTGAGAAATTTGCATTCCCAATTCAATCCATACGTGTTCTCATAGGTATCTGCTATAGAAACTTTTATTTTGATACAATTCTATTTTCAATGTTTAATCAATGCATAACAAAATTAAATTGAAAGCTCCTTCTGAACTATAATGTATTTACATGACTAGGATATTCCATCAAAAGATGAAAATTAAGTTCTCAATTTTGTTTTATCAAGTTATATTTCATCATTGTAAAAAAAAAGGTATATTTCATCACATTTTCAACTTTTCCTATATGCTAGAAACAGATTAAGTGGTAATGGTAAAAAGATAGTAAGAGATTGATATTATTGTGAAACTTGTAAATTGCAGAAGAACAGAAGGATCCAAATTTCATTCCGACAAAAAGGAATATAATTGAATCTTTGAAGTGGCTGGTGAAGGACTGCAAGTTAGGAGACTCATTGGTGTTCTACTTTTCTGGACGTGGCACGCAACAACCACCACATGACGAAAAAAATGAAATTGACGGGTTTGATGAAACTTGTTGGGTTTTTGTATGATTGGCTACATTTTGCAAAAACATATTTTAGCCAAGTGTTGAGACAAGTGTGCTGACCCCAAGTGTTGTGACAAATGTTGTGACACTTTGGAACAACACCTGACTCTGTTCCTGCGCGCGCCAGCTGGATGTTATTATTTTCTACTCAATCTTTTGAAGATCTGTTTGAAGAATTATGTCAAGGTTTCTTACAGAAGAAGGCGCACGTGTTTAATGTGTTTCATGAGGCAGCTAAACCCTAGTTTTATTTTCCAAAAGAATTATATTTTTGGAAAATATATTTTTGCGGTTTCAAAAATATAACTATTGTTTTCAAAAATATATCACTGCTGCCGCAATTCTAGAAGCCCTAATTTTGTCTTGAAGCCCAAGTCGTTCTACTACTATAAATACGAAGGCAAGCATATGGTTTCAAGCATCTAAAATCGTGTTCTTACAAAGCGTGTGTTTAGGGATTTTAGAGTGTTAATTGTGAGCCTATCTTGTGTCTCATTGATGCAAGCTTAGGACCTGAGTGTTATTGAGTTGTAAGTGTGAACTTCTCCTAAGCTTTGAAGTACGGAGATTGTTCTATTGTGTTGTGTGGTTTACTCGCAAGCTTTTAAGCAAGAGTGAATCCTAGTTTCTTAGGAGTGTGTCTCCACCTGTTGTGTTTGTGAAGTTGAATAGCAGCGCTGTCTGTGTTGCTAAGGTGGGAATTGGGACGGGGTCTCATATCTAGGAGTTCCTAGGTAGAAGGGTCATTGGGTAGTGATTAAGTGAGAAGTTGTAAACGGGTGAGTTTAGCTTCGAAATAATACTGCTGATAGTGGACTTCATTCCTGGATTGGTATCCCCCAGAGTAGGCTTTAGGCTGAACTGGGTTAACAACTCTCGTGTGTTATTTACTTTACTGTTTGTATTGTTGTATGTTATTTGCTCTGTTTATAGACAGGTGTTGGCGCACCAGTGACAACATCTGTCTACAACAGACAAGTGTTGCTACACCTTGAGCAACACCTGTCCACTGTGTGCCAGGAATTTCAATTGGCATCAGAGCAGGCACCCTGTTCTGAATTTTAGGGTGAGCTCCAGGGAAATCGTTTCTGGCAAGGATGGACAAAGAAGGAGGTTTTGTTACCAGACCACCTCTCTTGGTTGGCGCTTCAAACTATGACTATTGGAAGTCCCGCATGATGGCCTTCCTAAAACAAATTGATAGCAAGACATGGAAGGCAATTCTGAGAGGATGGACTCCACCTGTGAAGATGGACAAAGATGGTAAACCAACTCTTGAGTTGAAATCTGCTGAAGAATGGTCCAAAGAAGAAGATGAGCTTGCTCTTGCAAACTCAAAAGCATTATATGCGCTATATAATGGTGTTGATAAGCACATATTCAGACTCATCAAAAAGTGTGTCTGTGCTAAGGAAGCTTGGACAATTCTTGAGACTGTTCATGAAGGTACCTCTAAAGTGAAGCTGTCTAAGTTACAACTCCTAACAACTAAGTTTGAGAATCTAAGAATGAATGATGATGAAACCATTCAGGATTTTCACATGACCATACTTGATTTTGACAATCAATTTGATGCCTTGGGTGAAAAGATACCTGAAGAAAAGCTGGTAAGAAAAATGCTCAGGTCTCTACCTAAGAAGTTTGACATGAAAGTCACAGCTATAGAAGAAGCAAAGGATATCACAGATATGAAGCTAGATGAACTGGTTGGTTCACTACAAACCTATGAGGTAGCTACAAATGAAAAGATGGATAAGAAAAACAAAAGTATTGCTTTTGTTTCAAATGCTGAGGAAGAAGATCAACTGAGTGACACAGAGTCTGAACAAAGCATCTCTGATGCAATGGTTCTTTTGGGAAAACAATTTAATAAGGTGTTAAAGAGAATGGACAAACGTTCTAAGACAGGTGCAGCTGACATTGGTCGCAACACTTACAGGAATTTCAGAAAACCTGTAACAGATGAGAAAACAGCTCCAAATAAAGGTGTTCAATGCCATGAATGTGAGGGGTTTGGTCACATTAGAAGTGAATGTGGAACCTTTCTGAAGAAACAAAAGAAGGGGTTAACTGTAACTTGGTCAGATGAAGATTCTGAAGGAGAAGCCGATACTGCAAAAGCTATACATGTATTGACAAGTGTTTGCACATCTGACACTGAATCATGTGAAGAAGAACTAACCTTTGATGAACTTGCTGAATCATATAAAAAGCTGTGTCTGAAGAGTGCAGAAGTCTGCAGAGTCTCTGAAGAGCAAAAAGAGACAATCACTAAGTTGCAAACTGAGAAAGCTGCTAATTTGTCAAGAATCTCTGAATTTAGTACTAAATGGGAAGATAGTTTAAAGATCATTGAGGAACAGAAGGCAACTATCATCAACTTAGAAGCTGACAAGATCAAACAACTGACTGAGATAGCCCATCTGAATGAAGAGGTAACTGAATTAAACTCTCATCTTGAGAATTTAAAGAAGCATGTTCTTAGGCTATTCAAAGGAAGTGATCTAGATGAAATCCTGGAAACTTTGCCTGCTCCTAGTAGATCCAAAACAGGCATTGGGTATGAATACAAAAATGTTAATAGGATTATGGATTACAACAAGGAAGGGAAATATATGCCTGAGATAAGTAAACAACCATCTCCAAAAATGCATGACAGGATGTCGCCACATCTGTCTCCTAGACAGCAGAGACAAGTGTTGCCACATGTGGCACCACATCAGCAAAGATGGCAGAGACCTAGGTTTATACCTAGACCAAGAAGCAGGTACCATTCATGGAGATGTCATCACTGTGGAAGAAAGGGGCACATAAGGCCTTATTGCTACAAACTGTATGGTTATCCAAGTGAAATTCCACAAGAATCTGATCAATCCATCACTAAAACAAAGATGGAATGGAAGCAAAAAGATGATGCAACAAATGCCAAGGAGTATACAGCTGAAAGCAGTGGGAAAAGTTTGATTGCTCATACATCACTCAGAGCATCATCAAAAGAAGATTGGTACTTTGATAGTGGTTGTTCCAGACACATGACTGGTGTTGAAAAGTATTTAAAAGAGGTAAAATCCTATGCCACAAGCTTTGTGACATTTGGAGATGGAGCAAAGGGGGAAATCAAAGGTATTGGAAGACTGATTGACAATGGTCTACCAAAACTTGAAAATGTTCTCCTTGTAAAAGGCCTAACTGCCAATCTAATTAGTATAAGCCAACTATGTGATCAAGGCATGAGAGTCAACTTTACAAAAAATGAATGTCTAGTCAGCAATAATGAAGGAAACATCCTTATGAAGGGTGTTAGATCAAAAGACAATTGCTACTTGTGGACCCCCCTTGAAGAAGCTAATGTATCTACATGTCTCTTAACTAAAAATGAAGAGGTTAAGCTGTGGCATCAAAAATTAGGACACCTTAACCTGAAGAGCATGAAGAGAGTCATATCAGAAGAAGCTGTCAGAGGACTACCAAGTTTACAAATACAAGAAGGCAATATCTGTGGTGAATGTCAGATTGGGAAGCAAACCAAAGTGTCGCACCAGAAGTTGCAACACTTGTCCACTTCTAAAGTTCTTGAGTTACTACACATGGATCTGATGGGGCCCATACAAGTGGAGAGTCTTGGAGGTAAGAAATATGTACTTGTTGTTGTTGATGACTTCTCTAGATATACTTGGGTCAATTTCATTAGGGAAAAATCTGAGACTTTTGAAGAATTCAGAAATCTTTGCTTACAACTTCAAAAGGAGAAAGATTGTGGTATTGTAAGAATTAGAAGTGACCATGGTAAGGAGTTTGAGAACTCTAAATTTGCTGACTTTTGTGCTGCTGAAGGAATAACTCATGAGTTTTCTTCACCAATTACACCTCAACAAAATGGTGTGGTTGAAAGAAAGAATAGAACCTTACAAGAATCTGCTAGAGTAATGTTGCATGCCAAAAATGTTCCTTACAAGTTCTGGGCTGAAGCCATGAATACAGCATGTTACATTCACAATAGAGTAACATTAAGGAAAGGTACTGCTACAACATTGTATGAACTATGGAAGAATAGGAAGCCTACTGTGAAGTACTTCCATGTGTTTGGGTCAAAATGTTATATTTTGGCAGATAGAGAACCTAGGAGAAAATTGGATCCCAAAAGTGATGAGGGGATATTTTTAGGTTACTCAACCAACAGCAGAGCGTACAGGGTTTTTAACTCCAGAACAAGAACTATGATGGAATCAATTAATGTTGTTGTTGATGACAGTGATACAACAAGTGCAGATCCAGCTGAAGAGACAGATGTCATAACACCTGTCCCAACACCTGATGATGATCAAACTGAACCTGAACCTGATCAACATTCTGAGTCTACTACAGAGGTTCCTAGACCAAACAAGGGACCATCTACTAGAACACAGAAGAATCATCCTCTGGAACTTGTCATTGGAAATCCAAATCAAGGAATTGCAACAAGAAGATCAAAAGAAGCAATCTCCAATTCATGTTTCATATCAAAGATTGAACCAAAGAATGTTAAAGAAGCTTTGACTGATGAATACTGGATCAATGCTATGCAGGAGGAACTAACTCAGTTCAAAAGAAGTGAGGTATGGGATCTAGTACCTAGACCAGATGGTATAAATGTTATTGGTACAAAGTGGGTGTACAAGAACAAAACTGATGAAAATGGTGATATTACTAGAAATAAAGCCAGACTTGTAGCACAAGGATACACCCAGATAGAAGGAGTAGATTTTGATGAAACTTTTGCTCCAGTTGCTCGCTTGGAGTCCATAAGATTACTCTTGGCGGTGGCATGCATTTTAAAATTCAAGCTATATCAAATGGATGTAAAAAGTGCATTCCTAAATGGCTATCTAAATGAAGAGGTATATGTTGAGCAACCAAAAGGGTTTGTAGATCCAAGCTTTCCTAACCATGTTTACAAACTAAAGAAAGCACTCTATGGATTGAAACAAGCCCCTAGAGCATGGTATGAAAGATTGACTGAATTCCTTGTCAGCCATGGATACAAGAAGGGTGGTAATGATAAAACCCTGTTTGTAAGAGAAGAGAAAGGGAAGCTAATGATAGCTCAGATATATGTGGATGATATTGTATTTGGTGGAATGTCGCGACAAATGGTGGAACATTTTGTGCATCAAATGCAATCTGAATTTGAAATGAGTCTTGTAGGTGAGCTAACTTATTTTTTAGGTCTTCAGGTCAAACAAATGGAAGACACCATATTTATCTCTCAAGAAAAATATGCAAGAAACATTGTGAAGAAATTTGGAATGGAGGGTGGTAGTCACAAAAGGACACCTGCACCTACACACTTGAAGCTTACCAAAGATGAGAAAGGGGTTAATGTGGATCAAAGTCTCTATAGAAGTATGATTGGGAGCTTGCTATATCTCACAGCTAGCAGGCCTGATATCATGTTTGCAGTTGGTGTCTGTGCAAGATATCAATCTGAACCCAAGATGAGTCATCTGACTCAAGTAAAGAGGATCTTCAAATATGTCAATGGCACATGTGGCTATGGAATTCTATACTCACATGGCAATGATTCTACTTTAGTTGGATATTGTGATGCAGATTGGGCTGGAAGTGCTGATGATAGAAAGAGCACCTCTGGTGCATGCTTTTTCTTGGGAAACAATCTAGTATCTTGGTTTAGTAAGAAGCAAAATAGTGTGTCTCTATCAACAGCTGAGGCAGAATATATAGCAGCTGGGAGTAGTTGCTCTCAATTGTTATGGATGAGACAAATGTTGAAGGAGTATAGTGTGGAGCAAGATGTCATGACACTTTACTGTGACAATCTGAGTGCTATAAACATTTCTAAAAATCCTATTCAACATAGTAGGACTAAGCACATTGATATACGTCATCATTTTATAAGGGAGCTTGTAGAAGAAAAAATTGTTACACTTGAGCACATTGCATCGGAAGAACAATTAGCAGACATTTTTACTAAAGCGTTGGATGCAAGTCAATTTGAAAATTTAAGAGGCAAACTTGGAATTTGCCTTTTTGAAGACAAATAGCAGTTACATCATGCAATGCGTGTAACTACCTCTCATCACTTTAAGTTACACGCTAATCAAGGAAGTTCTCATTCAACTTCCCACAACCTCCATCAACCACAATCATTACTTTTCATCTATTCTCTCTCTCACGCTCAAAAACTCTCTATCTTCCTCATCAACATTTCTCTGACTTCTCCTCTTCTCAGAAAACTTCAATTCCAAATCATGTCTAACTCCGTCAAATCTTCACCAACAAAGACAGATGCTACTCCATCACTACAAAAGGTGGTAATCGATGCTGTTCCTCTCAACACCATACCTGCCACAAGTCCAACGATAAGGAGAAAATCTGTTGCAAAGAAGGATAAATCATCTCGAACAAGTACAAATCCTTCATCTCCCTCCGCTTCGATTAAAGTTTCAAAGCGTAAGAGCAAGAAATCGAAGTCTGAATCAAGAAGAAGTTTTACAATGTCTGAACTGCATGTTGATCTACTTCCATCGAGTGGTGTTGCTACTCCTGTCGTAAAAGCTGCAGAGGTTAATGTTGACACATCTGGTAAGAACTCTCTTAATCAAAACCTTAATGTTCCAAATCCTGCTGAAACCCTAGGTTTAAAGGACCCTGCTGTATCTGAAAAATTGGGGAAAACTGTTCCTAAACCCCCTACTGTTGTTGATGCTAATATTGGTGCTTCCACTGAGACCAATGAGGCTGTTGCTGATGAGTCTCCCAAGAAAACTGCTCCTGAGACTCATGTTGCGCCGAATGTTGCAACACATGGCGCTGCGCCAAATGTGGTGCCAGATGTTACCACATCTTTGGCACAAGAGAACCTTGTGGACTATTCTGAGTCAGATGAGAGTCCCCCACCTAAGGCTACTGATAAAGAAACTGTTCCTGATAACGCTGTGAATGATAATCCAGAAGTTATACTTGTTAATGAAACTACTGCTAGTGATAAGGCTGTCCCTACAAACTCTGAGGCTAGTGTGGCTAGGAGGACTAGAAGTAGGGTTAATAAAGGTGTAGAGACTGCTAAGACACCTGTTCAAACACCCAAATCTTCTAAGGCTAGAAAAGATACTGGTAAAAAGCCTCTTTATGGACCTCCCAAACCTGTCAGTAAAGTGGTCCCTAGGTCAGAGACCAAGAAAAGAAAAGCTCCTCCAACTAGTGATTCTGATTTTGAACCAGAGACAGATGTTGCTGCATCTGGCAGCACATCTAGGAAAAGTGTAGGAAGGAAGAAGGTTCCTCAATCTGTTCCATCTGCTCCATTAGATAATGTTTCATTTCATCTGGAAAATGGGTCTGCGAGGTGGAAGTTTGTGTATCATAGAAGGTTTGCTCTGGAAAGAAATTTGAAAGCTGATATTCTTGAATGTCCTAGTATTGTAGAAGCTCTCGAGTATGCAGGTCTGATGAAAACTGTGGTTGGTTTGGACAAGTGCTATGACAGGCTTGTCAAGGAATTTTTGATCAATGTGGCTGCAGACTGTAATGACCCAGCAAGTCCTGAATACAGGCAAGTGTTTGTTCGTGGAAAGTGTGTGAAATTCTCACCTATTGTGATAAACCAATATCTCCAAAGAAGTTCTGATGAAGTGGCTCCTCTAAAAGCCACAGATAATGAAATCTGCAAGGTCCTCACTGGTGGAAAAATTAAAGCATGGCCAAGCAAGGCTAAGTTGTCTGCAACTTCCCTCTCTCCATTTTATGCTGTTTTAAATAGGATTGCTGCCCATAATTGGGTGCCTACAACTCACTCAGGAGATGTGGCAAGAGGATTGGGTAGGTTCATCTATGCTGTGGGTACCAAGGCCAATTTTGACTATGGAGCTTATTTCTTTCAAGAAACTTTAAGCCATGCCCTGACTTATGCTGTTGAGAAGCCAGTTGCTCTCCCTACTCTGCTATGCAATATCATTCTTGAGCAACACCCAGATATACTAAGGAGTACTGATGTTCCTTGTAAAAGGAAAGGGGTGTTGGTGATTGAGCAGAGGCTGCTGGATGGGACAAATGCTGCAGCAGGTGTTGGCACATCTGTCCAGACTGGTGTTCTTTCTAGGAAGCAGATGATTGCTGATTTGACTGAGACCAGCAGAGCCCTTGAGGCAAGAAAATTGAAAATTGATCGTGTGATTGAGGCACTGAAGGCTGAGGAAGCTGCTGAAATGGCTGAGGGTGAGCCAGATGGACAAGAAGGAAAAGAGGCTAGTGAGTCTGAGGATGGTTCTGAGGATATGATGGAGGACTCTGATGAAAGTTCTTCAATCTGATTTCTGATGTTTCCTTATATTTTCTGATGTACTTTTGGTGTTTCTTTTGTTGTTCCTCTATGGGCTAGGCCCTGAATTTCTAGCACCTGTGTGTGCTCTATGGTCTGTAATAACTGCACACTGATATTCTCTATGCTCTGGTACACTATGATTTCCTATTCCTGATGTTTGTCTAAATTGTGGCTAAAAAGGGGGAGTAGTGTGTGTGTGTGTGACAAGTGTGTGGTCAGATGTTCTCACATCTGGTGACTGTTGACTGTTTTTGCATGATTTGTTCGTATGCTCGTAATGAGGGGGAGTGTGACTAATATGCATGTACTGAGGAGGAGTAGTGAATATTCTTTCTCTATCTGGTGTGTGTATGCATGAATTCAGGGGGAGTGTGAGTGATATTATCTCTTGATCGCCTGAATACGTTTGATGACAAATGTTGTGCCAAGTGTTATGGCACCTGACTATTGAGTCCACTATCTAGTATGACTGAGAATTTATTTTTCTCAGATGTTTATGGGAATTTATTTTTCCCTGTTGTTCTTATGTTGATGAAATGCGCCTTAAACTATTAGGAGTTTATTTCTCCTACTTCTAAGCATCTACTATTGGGAGTTTATTTCTCCCTTGTGTTGTTCCATGAGGCTAGTTGTGCTTTATTCCGCTGTTGCATTGCTTCTGATACTACTTAATTCTTCTGGAAGTAATTTTTAATTGTGTGTTACTCTCTTTCCTAGTTGTGTGATCATGTTGACTCGAAGGAAAAGTAATACTGTATCTCTCTATATACTGGTCTAATATTGTTTTAGCCAAAATTTGCCAAAGGGGGAGATTGTTGGGTTTTTGTATGATTGGCTACATTTTGCAAAAACATATTTTAGCCAAGTGTTGAGACAAGTGTGCTGACCCCAAGTGTTGTGACAAATGTTGTGACACTTTGGAACAACACCTGACTCTGTTCCTGCGCGCGCCAGCTGGATGTTATTATTTTCTACTCAATCTTTTGAAGATCTGTTTGAAGAATTATGTCAAGGTTTCTTACAGAAGAAGGCGCACGTGTTTAATGTGTTTCATGAGGCAGCTAAACCCTAGTTTTATTTTCCAAAAGAATTATATTTTTGGAAAATATATTTTTGCGGTTTCAAAAATATAACTATTGTTTTCAAAAATATATCACTGCTGCCGCAATTATAGAAGCCCTAATTTTGTCTTGAAGCCCAAGTCGTTCTACTACTATAAATACGAAGGCAAGCATATGGTTTCAAGCATCTAAAATCGTGTTCTTACAAAGCGTGTGTTTAGGGATTTTAGAGTGTTAATTGTGAGCCTATCTTGTGTCTCATTGATGCAAGCTTAGGACCTGAGTGTTATTGAGTTGTAAGTGTGAACTTCTCCTAAGCTTTGAAGTACGGAGATTGTTCTATTGTGTTGTGTGGTTTACTCGCAAGCTTTTAAGCAAGAGTGAATCCTAGTTTCTTAGGAGTGTGTCTCCACCTGTTGTGTTTGTGAAGTTGAATAGCAGCGCTGTCTGTGTTGCTAAGGTGGGAATTGGGACGGGGTCTCATATCTAGGAGTTCCTAGGTAGAAGGGTCATTGGGTAGTGATTAAGTGAGAAGTTGTAAACGGGTGAGTTTAGCTTCGAAATAATACTGCTGATAGTGGACTGGGTTAACAACTCTCGTGTGTTATTTACTTTACTGTTTGTATTGTTGTATGTTATTTGCTCTGTTTATAGACAAGTGTTGGCGCACCAGTGACAACATCTGTCTACAACAGACAAGTGTTGCTACACCTTGAGCAACACCTGTCCACTGTGTGCCAGGAATTTCAAAACTATTTGCCCTGTTGATTTTATTACAGCAGGAATGATCACTGAAAATGAAATCAACTCCACCATTGTTGTGCCACTCAAGGAAGGTGTTAAACTTCATGCCATTTGTTAATATCTGGAAGTTCTTTGTATAAAACTTGATGAGGTGACTTGTGTGATAAGAAAGGGGTTGGTAATTTGTTAATGATGTGAATAGCATGACTAACTGCATGAGCCCAAAAAAGTTTAGGGAGTTTGGATTAAAAAAGTAAGGCTCTAGCAGTGCCAAGGATGTGTTGGTGTTTTCTCTCCACAATCCCATTTTGTTGTGGGGTACCAACACATGAACATTGGTGAATAATTCCATGTTCAGTATAAAATTCTTTGAGTAAGAATTCAGGACCATTATCTGACCTGATACACTTAATGTGAACATCAAATTGAGTTTTTATCATTGTGACAAAGGATTTTATGTGGGCAGATGCTTCTGATTTGAGTTTTAAGAAATATAACCAAGTGAGACGACTTTTGTCATCAACTATAGACAGAAAGTATTTGAAGCCAAATATGGAAGGCACGGATAGTGGCCCCCATATGTCCATGTGGACAAGGTAAACAATGTGTTTAGAAACAGTAGTGCTAAGAGGAAAAGGTAATCGTTTTTGTTTAGCATAAAAGCATACATCACAGGGAATATTGGATTTAGACACAGTAATAGAAGGAAATTTTGTGTGTAATTCAACTAATTTTTCATGTGAAGCATGTCCAAATCGCATGTGCCACATATTACAATCAACATGATTATTCTGAGCTATGCTAAGACAAGGTTTGATACAAGGATTATCAGGAGATTTGCCTAAGCTAATAGAGGGCTGAGTGAGGAGATACAATCCATTGTTCAGCTTAGCTGCACCAATCATCCTCTTGGAGTAGTTGTCCTGTATCACACACTTATCATTATCAAAAACCAAGTGACATTTAAGAAGACAAGTCAATTTAGGCACTGAAATAAGATTGAAAGAAAAATCAGGAAAATAAAGAACATCTGTGAGGTACAGGTTTTGATCAAAGAAAATAGTGCCTGCATAACAAGTTGAAACAATGGTTCCATTTGGTAAAGTAATATGTATTCTCTCCATGCATTGAAAAAATTTGAGTGAGTAACAGACATGGTCTGTTGCTCTAGTGTCAAGGATAAAATGATCAAAATTTGTAAGGGTGGGAATGGTGTAAAGGATACCTGTACCATTGTTATGGTTAGTGGTTATGTGGTTGATGCTATGAGAAGGCAATGAACCAGAACCTTGGAGAAATGCTAGCAGTGCTTTATGTTGTTCAGGAGTGAAGGATAACTTGCTTGAATCAGAATCAATATGCTCTTCAACATAGCCAACAGATTGCACTTCATCTTCATTGCCATTGATATTGTTCACCTTTCCAGCTTCTTGAAGGTGTTGAAGATGGGGGGGGGGGGTAGCCATATTTCTTCCAGCAATTTTCAATAACATGATTTGTCTGTCCACAGTGGGTGCATAGCTTGTTACCACGACCTCTACCACCATTGGACCTACCCCCTCTAGTGCCTCCACCTCTTTGAGATTGACCTCTTCCTGAAGAAGAACTTCCCATAGCAGCCAAGAGTTTGGATTCATCAAAAGAAGTGACAAGTTGTCTTTCTTTCTGAGCAAGTAATGAGTAAACACGACCAATATTGGAAAGAGGATTCATAAGCATGATTTGGGATCTTACAGCAAAATGTTGTTCATTAAGACCCTTAAGAAATCAAATTACTTGGTCACTATCCTTATACTCTTTCATTTTTGCAACAACATTACAATCAACAATACAATTAGATTCAGGAATGGGACGAAAGTTATCTAATTCTTGCCAAAGCTTCTTCATCCTAGTGTAATAAGTAGAGATAGAACAGTCGCCTTGCTTTAGAGAATAAATCTCCTCTTGAATATCTGAAATTCGAAATATATCACCTTGATAGAAATGATCTTTCAAGTCCTTCCATATATCAGAAGCTGAGTCCATCCATAATATGCTTTGAGCAATTTCAGGTTCTACAGAGTTGCATAACCATGACATAATCATAGTGTTGCAGCGATCCCAAGCAATAGAGTCATGATCATCATCTGAGGGAGAACCATTGACGAAATGAAGCTTGTGTTTGGAACGCAAAGCCACCGTCATCGCGCATGACCAAGAGTGGTAGTTAGAACCTGAAAGTAATGGAGTAACTAGAACATTCCCAGGATTCTCATTGGGATGTAAGAAGTAAGGATTCAACGTGTCATTTTGGTAACCCTTGTTCTGAGAACCAGTGTGGCCACCATTGACGCTTGCAGAACTACTCACAGACATGGTGAGTGATAGTGAGAAGAAAGATTCAAAGAAAGAATCAAGAACAGAGAAAGATTGTTCAAAGATTGAACAACAAAGAAGAAAATGAGCAGCGGAAAATGAAGGAGATAGATGGATCGAAGAAAAAGAATGAAGGAATCAGCAATGGCACCTCATAATAAGAGGCTCTGATACCATGTGAAAGGATAGCTGAAACTCCATTGAAGTGCTTGAGCTTATGTGAAAATGGAGTGAATCAAAGAGAAGAGCTCAATGTGAGCCTAAGAGAAATTGCAGAGAATAGGCTCAAGTCAAGCCTATGAACAGAAAAGTTTTATTTCACAATTGCTAACTCATACAATGCATACACAATGGTTTATATACAATGTTGAGAGTAGAAACTAACCAACTAACTATCTTATTACAAAACAGTTATTAGCTATAACAAACAAAACTAATGGAGTGAAATCAGTTAGCTTGTGTAACAACTAACTGATTTCTCTATGTATTGTTCTTATCTTTCACACCATTATTGATGCTTGTCATAGTGGAACAACTCTTGATCTCATGCATGTTTATAAAAAAGAGGTACATTTATATTCAATGTTTTTTTATAAGCAAATGTTAGTGGTTAATTTGTTAGGGAGAACGGGAATTTCGTTAGCAGCAGGATAATCCTGTACCTTCATAATACTCCTTCAGCGTCCCAATCCATACCACGGGACTATACCTGTTGGAACAAATGTTGGAGCAATAGACATAAACCACACACACACTTTGTGAAAGAAAATGATTTAAAGAGATGAAGGAGAAGAGAGAATTCCTTTATTGAATATGAAAACGAAAGTTACAAGTTGTGAGTTATTGTGTGTTACAATCTGTATTTATAGACTATACAGTGTAACTAATCTAACTAACTAAGTGTAACTGAAATACAGCTGTACATAACTAACTATGCCAGCTGTAACTAGCTAAACAGAAACAAAACTGTAACTAACAGAAAACAGAGCTTCAGAGCCTATATCTTCAGAGGCTCTACCTCTTCAGAGGTTGTACTGCCTCAGAGGCTATAATGCTTCAGAAGCTGAACTACTTCAGAAGCTGAGATGCTTCAGAGGCTGAGATGCTTCAGAACCTCTGAGAGTCAATATAGTTTGAATAGGTTTGACAATTACAAACAACATGCTCCCTTAATTTCAAACCTATACATCAATTCCTAAGATTAAAAACACCAAGAGAACTTCTTAGGCTCAAAAATCTGTCAGTCTTCAGACTCTTAGTCATAGCATCTGCTATCTGAGAACCAGTTGCACAGTGTATCACTTCCAAGCTTCCTTGATTGACTTGCTCCCTTAGAAAGTGAAACCTTGTCTCGATGTGCTTGCTTCTTCCATGTAGAACTGGATTTTTAGCTAAGTTTATGGCAGACTTGTTGTCAATCTGCAACTTGATTGGTCTTTCAACATCCACCTTTAGCTCCTTCAATACTGATTCAATCCATAATGCTTGACAAGCAGCATATGAACCAGCAATGTACTCTGCTTCACATGATGAGAGGGCAACTACTGGTTGCTTCCTTGAACACCAAGAAATTGAAGCATTCATGAACTTGAAGAAATAACCCGTGGTACTCCTTCTATCAATTTTGTCACCACACCAATCAGCATCTGAATAGCAAACGATCTCTGGCTTTGCATTCCTTGCTGATATTGGAAAGAGAATTCCAAACTCAAGTGTGCCTGCTATGTATCTCAGCACTCTTCTGGCTGCATTCATATGTGACTTTCTAGGCTCTTCCATGAACCTACTTACCAATCCTACAACAAAACATATATCTGGCCTGCTATTGCACAGATATCTCAAGCATCCAACAATTTGCTTAAACATTGTAGGATCTACTGCTTCTTCATTTTGATTCTTCTCTAACTTGAGATTAGCTTCCATTGGAGTTATAGCATGTGTGCAATCAGTCATCTTAAACCTCTTCAATATCTCTCCAGCATACTTCTTTTGATGTAGCATCAACCCTCTTGTAGTTCTCAGAAATTCAATTCCTAAGAAATAAGAAACTGAACCCAAATCTGTCATTTCAAATTCAGTCATCATACCAGTTTTGAATTCATTGATCTTCACTGTATCACTTCCAGTTATCAAAAGATCATCAACATACAAGCATATCAAAATGATGCTAGACATTGATTTTTGCACATACACTCCATATTCTGATTTGCACTTGATGAAACCCAGTTTCACAAGAAATCCATCAATTCTTTTGTTCCAAGCTCTTGGAGCTTGTTTCAATCCATACAATGCCTTCTTTAACCTGTATACCATATCCTCCTTGTCTTTAATCACAAAGCCAGGTGGTTGAGTCACAAAAACTAGTTCCTCAAGTGGTCCATTTAAAAATGCTGACTTTACATCCATATGGTACATAGGCCAATCTCTTGCATTTGCAATAGCTATAACCAGCCTCACTGTTTCAATTCTAGCCACAGGTGAATAAACTTCAGAGTAATCTAACCCTGCCTTCTGTAAGAAGCCTCTTGCCACCAATCTTGCTTTGTACTTTGCTATTGAACCATCTGGATTGAGCTTTACTTTGAAAACTCATTTCACTTCTATTGCCTTCTTTTCTCTTGGAAGTTTCACTAACTCCCAGGTCTGATTTCTTTCAATAGCATTTAGTTCTTCTTCCATGGCTTTCTTCCACTTTCTGTCATTTAAGGCTTCAAGATAATTGATTGGCTCAGCACCAGCCAATAATGCAAAATGCACTAATTCACCATCTTCATTGACTTCATTGTCATTTGCAAGCTCACAATCTTGCAATCTAGCTGGAGCTCTTATTGTTCTTGTTGATCTGGCTCTTGTACCTACAGTAGCCTCAGTGTTTGGTGATCCAATTTCTGGTGCTTCAGCACCTGCTTCAGCATCAGGGTCACTGTCACTGTCTTCATCTTCAGTTAAGCTCATCACTGGCTTGCTTGAGCTGCTGCCAGATATCCAATCCCAGGATTTTCCTTCATCAACTATGACATCTCTACTGAATGTCATCTTCTTTGATATAGGATCATACAATTTGTAAGCACCAGTTGCATGATAGCCAACTAAAATCATAGATTCACTTCTATCATCCAGCTTCTTTCTCTTGGCTTCTGGTACATGCTTGTAGCACAATGCACCAAAAACTCTAAAGTGACTTACACTTGGTTTCTTACCACACCAGACCTCCTCAGGGACCTTATCTTTGAGCTTTCTTGTTGGACATTTGTTCAACACATATACTGCAGTGTTAACTGCTTCACCCCAAAATGACTTAGGCAGATTTCTATGCTTCACCATACATCTAGCCATGTCAAGTATTGTTCGGTTCCTTCTCTCAGCCAAACCATTGTGCTGAGGTGTATAGGGAGCTGTGACTTCATGTTCAATGCCATTTTCAACACAAAATGACTCAAAACTCCTTGAAGTATACTCACCACCTCCATCAGTTCTGAGAATTTTAATTCTCTTGCTACTTTGATTTTCTACCAAAGCCTTAAACCTCTTGAACACATCAAATACTTCATCCTTTGACTGTATCAAGTAAATCCACATCTTCCTACTATACTCATCCACAAATGTTATGAAGTACCTGTTTCCACCAAGTGATTTCACATCAAAAGGTCCACACACATCTGAGTGTACAACTTCCAAAACATTTGCTGATCTCAGTGGCAAAGATTTTGTGAACACATTCCTGGCTTGCTTGCCTACCAAGCAACCATCACAAATCTTATCTGGCATCTGAATTCTAGGCAATCCTGCTACCATCTCCTTACTTGCTAATTGATTCAAGTATTTAAAGTTTAAATGACCAAACCTTAAATGCCATAACCAATTTTTCTTGTCTTCTGCTACTGCAGCCTTCATACATTCAACTTCAGTATTGTTGATCACAGTTTTGAATGTTCTATTCTTTGCTAATGGTGACCTTAATACTAACATGTTGACAGGATCATAGAGCTCAAATTTTTCATTCTTTATATTGACTGAGAATCCTTTTTCAATCAATTGACCAACACTAAGCAAGTTGCAATCCATACCTGGTACAAACAAGATGTCTTCAATTATGGCAGAACTACCATTCTTTCTCTTGATCACCATGTTCCCAGTTCCTTCTGCTTGTATGGATCTACCATCTGCAAGTTTCACTTTGCTTTTTCTTGTGTTGTCATATCTGACTAGCCAGTCCTTATGTCCTGTCATATGGTTTGAACACCTTGTGTCCAAGAACCATTCTCCATTTGCCATCTTTTCTTCAGAAACTGCAGCCATGAATGTAACTGCTCCATTATCTGTTTCTTCTTGTACAAGCTGAATCTGTTGCCTTTTCTTTCCCTTTCTTGTACCAGCAATCAGAAGCATAATGACCCCATTTTTCACAATTATAGCACTGAATATGACTCTTATCTTTTTTCTTTGTATTTGATGTTCCTCCTCCTTTCTTGAAGGATTCAGATTTTGCATCAAATTTACTGTGCTTTTGTGAAAAATTCTTTGACTTATCATGATTCTTGCCTTTATTACCACCATTCTTCTTGAATGTTTGTGCTTGCATAGCTTGTACTGTTTCTTGAGCATTCTTTCTTTCATTTATTACTAATTCATGTGCTTCTAAAGAACCAACAAGATCTTCCATTTGCATGGTTGGTACATTACCAGATTCTTGAATAGCAACTATAACATGATCATAGTTAGGGATTAATGTTCTCATTACCTTTTCTATGACCATTCTTTCAGTTATGGTTTCTCCACAATTCCTCATTGTATGAACCAAGCCTTGAACCTTCGAAACATAAGCTCCAATTGATTCATTCTTGTCCATCTGCAGCAATTCATACTGCCTCCTCAGAGATTGTAACTTGACATTCTTCACTTTTTCTCCACCTTCATAACATTTGACCAAGATATCCCATGCCTCCTTTGAAGATTCAGCATTTGAAATCTTGTCAAAATTCGCAGAATCTACTGCAGCTTGGATTGCATACATGGCTTTGCAATCTTTCTTCTTTAAATCTCTGTGACTGTTTCTCTGTTCCGCATTTGCATTTGCTGGCAAAATTGGCACCCCATTAGTCACAACATCAAGTGTGTCTTGAAATCCAAACAAAGATTTCATCTGTTTGCTCCATCTTTCCCAATTCTTGCCCTCAAGAGTTGGAAGATTGTTGGGTAATCCATTCCCAGACATAGTTGCTGAATGTTATGAGAACTCACCCAAGAACTTGGATCTTTATGCACTCTGCACCTCGAAACCAAAAGGCTCTAGATACCAATTTGTTGGAACAAATGTTGGAGCAATAGACATAAACCACACACACACTTTGTGAAAGAAAATGATTTAAAGAGATGAAGGAGAAGAGAGAATTCCTTTATTGAATATGAAAACGAAAGTTACAAGTTGTGAGTTATTGTATGTTACAATCTGTATTTATAGACTATACAGTGTAACTAATCTAACTAACTAAGTGTAACTGAAATACAGCTGTACATAACTAACTATGTCAGCTGTAACTAGCTAAACAGAAACAAAACTGTAACTAACAGAAAACAGAGCTTCAGAGCCTATATCTTCAGAGGCTCTACCTCTTCAGAGGCTGTACTGCCTCAGAGGCTATAATGCTTCAGAAGCTGAACTACTTCAGAAGCTGAGATGCTTCAGAGGCTGAGATGCTTCAGAACCTCTGAGAGTCAATATAGTTTGAATAGGTTTGACAATTACAAACAACAATACCTTCACTGACATATATTTAATGCTTGATTTTCTTCCATTTGATTTTGAATTTCCTGTAATCTGCTGTCAGTCAATTATCTAAACCGTTGAATAGAAATCAGACAGCTTACTTTGTGCAGGAAATTTGTTTCCTATTCGATTCCAAAATACACTCTAGTCCTTTGAAAGCCAACTAATTAACTAACCTCTTGTATGCATATATGCTTTCAGTGGAAATTGGAAATGGATGAATAACAATACCCTCAGCTTAGAACCTGGTACTAAATGTACAAATGGTGGACTAGCCATTTGTTTCAGTGCTTGTGAAGAAAGTCAGATGGCTGCTGATGCTGCAGTAAGAAGAATTTTGAATATATTTTTAATCTGTTCTTGCAATGCTGAAATGAAATAGACATATTTGTTCACTTCCTTCTTTTAATCTGCGCAGGTTTTTGGAGGAAAAGAGATGAATGGTGTTATGACCTATCTTTTAACAAAAATAATTAGAGAATATTCTGGAATTACATATGGCAGTTTGCTAGAAAAATTGCACGAGGATATTGGGAAGATTCAATAAAGCAAACACTTCAATGGGTTCTTTAAACGTATTTGTTACGGTAGAATTGACCAGGTAGGCTTGCATCATATTCTTTACATGCTGTTGCTTTTAAGGAGTATAATATGCATCATCTGTGATATAGGAAAGTAAACAAGCTACATATGTGATGTCTTTGAAGAAGAATCGATACCTTCGTTTTGTTTCTCCTTACTAAATATCAGTATTTTATAACCAACTAATCTAAAACTCAATATATAAATAATAATTGGTGACTCCTAATGTATGAAATTCATGAAGTGTTTGGAACATTGCATTACAGGACCCTCTTTTATCATCATCGGAGATATTTGACGTAAATATGCGCATATCATTTTGAGCATACACATTGGAACAATACAAAAGCCTAAATTGACATATGGCCACTTGCTCCATGTGATGCACTCTGCAACACATTGTACTAAAGCAGGAAAGTTTCAAGTTTGAACTAAAAAACCAAAAGCTTGCTAGGGACACTCAGAAGCACTTATCAGCCCACATACCATACCTTACATGACATTTATTGTAAATGCTTTTTGCAAGAGCTACAATTTGAAGCATGGACACTCCTCGTATTAGGCGTGTCCCGGTGTCGAACACCGACACTTATAATTACATTGAATTGTGTCCTTTTCCTAAATTGTTATCGGTGTCGACATGTCAGTGTCCGTGTCGTGCCCGGTGTCCGTGTTTGTGTCCGTGCTTCATAGGCTACAACTAACTGTTGTCTTTTGAGGAGTTTGATATCTTTTCAAAGTTATTTCGGTTCTTAGGTCCATCCTGTTGGAAGAAAAAGACTCAGTGTCCAGTTGGTGAGGTTTGGTGTTAAACAAACAAGGGAAGTACTGTATTGTAATTGTATTGTCTAAAAATTAGCTGTTCCTAAACATTGATGCAGATTAAGTCGTTTTGGACAATAAATTCTTCCTAAACACTAGCTTATTCCCATGATTTGTATATTTATGATTTATATATCGCTATCTGATTCACATTGTGGAGATTTATGCTCTATTCTTGTTTGTTCTCGGCTAAGATAGATCAAATGTTATATGAGCTTTGCAGAGAAACTATATACAAATGAATTTTTTAATGCATCACTTAAATGCTGTAACTTTGTTTGAGGTGATTTTTGACAACCGTGCTTCAATTCGATCCGAAGAGCAATCTAGATAAGATTCCTCTTGGGAATCTTCAAGTTGAAAAAACCCTTTTTAATCCTAAAGAAACCTATCCAACCGCTCTTTGCAATTCAGAAATCATGTATATATATGTTCCAGCAGAAATAAAAGAATATCAGCAATCGTGAAAATAAAAATTCATCAAGAATGAACATGTTCTTCTTTAACGTCACAAATTTGTTAATATGAGATCAAGAGCATATAATTTAAATTTGGAAAGAAAATTTTAGCATCAGAGGCTAAAATAAAACCTCATCCAATTAAAGGTGGGCGGGAGGTTAACCAAGAAGAAATGAAGAATATTATAAGACTACTACAGGTACATTTTCGGACCAAATTCCTCTCAATCTCATATCCTACCAATTAATTAGGAAATAATCAAATCAAATTGCAACAACATCAATTTCAAGTTGCGTACAAAGAATATAGTCAATGACTATATTAACAAATAAAGCATATAGTAAGTGATCAGAATAACGCATACAAAGAATATAGTAAATGACTATTAGTCATCTTAAAATAAAGCATATGGTTCTTCCCTTTCTATAAGGCAAGAGAGAATCAATAACAGGTTTCAGCATCTGGTTCTTCATGGTAAGTGATCAGAATTCATACATATGCAGTCTTATCTTTAGATGAATAGAAAGATTCTCCTTTCATTGTCTTGGATCTTCCAAACAGTCGCGATTTAAGCATGATTTAGGTTCAGCTCAGATTTATATTCACTATACCAGGTTAGCATTTAGGTACATGAAAATTGGCATGAAAAACACCAAGTTGAATATTGTTTTTCAGCACAACCAGGATAATACTACTGCTAAGTACACCAACACAAAACAAGAGCTGGTTAGCGAGGAATTGCAGTCTTTTACATCTGCTAATCCTGGATTAAAGGACGGTGGTGATGGAAAACACAATGACAAAACATTGATTAATAACCTACCTAGTAACTGATAACACCGAAAAATGCACTATTTTATCACTATTATTTTTTTAAGTATCTTAATATTTTTGTCTAAATTATCCTAGTATTAATAAAATAATTATTGTTTTTTATGAAACTTACAGATATGTACCGAGACCAAAAAAATATCAAAGAAACAAAACAAGTGGGCCAGCCCACAGTTGAGGCCAGCAGTGCCGGCCACACAACTATGGCGCCGGCCACAAAGCAAAAGAAGTGGCGCCAGCCACATGAATTAAGGGGCCAGCCATGCATATTGTGGCGCCAGCCACACCTAAATTAAAGGAGCACATGCAAAAATATTAAACAACACATGGCGCCAGTCATGTGTTGCGTGGCGCCAGTCGTGAGCGATTCTTCAGGAAAAAAATATCAGTCCTCATCTTCGTTGAATCCTTATCTTCGTTGAATGAAATCAGTTACGAATCGTGGGGAGAAAGTAAAGGAACTGAAAGGAGAAAAAGGAGGACTTCAACTCCTCACTCACAGCCTATATATAGATGCATTCAGAATGAAAATAGGAGCATCTTCCACTACGACAAGTTAGAGCTTAAGAGAAAAAACACTTACTTTAAATTCTGAGAATTAAGTTTACTGCTTTACGTGTTGAGAGCTGCAGCTTGTCCTTTGTTTCCTGTTCAAATACCAGTTTCGGTTTTGTAAGTTACATTAATCAATATATTTAGTTTTATTTTCCAAATTCCAGTTACTGCTTACTTTAATTATTTTAATTCCTGTCTTGTTTTATTTGCTACTGTTATTGCATGTTCTTTAATTTTCCAGCACCAATAAATATATTGCAGTATCCATATCTATGTTTTCTTTTTCCCGTAACTATTATTATTATTGCATGCCTTTATTTGTAATTATGTCCAACTAATTTAATATAACTGGTATGTGAAATAGGAGTCTGATATGAGTTCGGTAATTAAACTGTGAACTAAATTTTCAAGTCTAGTTTTCTGTTTCAGTTTTTAAATGAACAATAGATTATAATTTTGCACGATAGTGAAAATTAATTAAAGTATGAATTAACAGAACGATTGTTTGAAATTTATACTAGATAGTAAAAACTGAACATTAACTTTAATATCGCGACAGCTCTTTAAGGTTAATTAAATTATATTAGTTTTCAAAAAGTATTTTATGAATTAATGATTGAGCGACAGCAAAACATCTTATTTATATAATATAATATAAGTCCAACAGTGCTATGGCATGAGTTCTATATTTTTAAACTAGTATCGTTTTGTGAAAACTAGACCCTTTTAGTAAATTTAATTGATTTCCAAACAATATTTTTTATAAGTAAATGTTAGAGCGAAAAGTGATACATTTATTTTATTATTATATAATATAACTCAATAGCGCGAAAGTGTGAGATGAATATTTTTAAATCAATTTAAAAGACTGAACTTTTCAAAACACAGTGTTTATTACCGAACCCATTGAAGTACCTAAAGTAACATTCCAGTTAGTTAAAATCCAACTTATTTAAAACCAAATTCTTAATAGTCACTGTTATTTAATTTAATTATTTTATTTCTAGGTAATTATTTTACAAACCCCTTTTTAATCATTATTAAGCCTTAACCTTACATTATATTAAAAACATAAGCGAAATTTTAACAAATAGTCTCTGTGGGATCGATAATCTTTTATAACTACACGATAAGTCTGTGCACTTGCAGAAATATCGCAACAAGTTTTTGGCGCCGTTGCCGGGGACTAATTTAGTCAAATTTTCGCTATACAGTTTTTAATCCGTAATGATTAAGGCAAACCCTTAAACCTTTTTCTTAGGTTGTATGCCCAATACTCGTAACTCCGAGGAACCATTACAACAACCTATACCCGAAATAGAACGTTTTATTCATTTTAAACGTCGAATCCGCGAACTTCAAAACCTCTTACCTATGGCTAACAACGCACGTCCTCTTAGGGACTACGCCGTTCCTTTCGAAGAAGAACCGCATTCGAGCATCGCGCCCCCTAACATCGAAGCAAGAAACTTCGAGTTGAAACCCGCTTTGTTGCAAATCGTGCAACAAAACCAGTTCTCTGGTTCCCCTACGGAGGATCCCAACCTCCATTTATCAGTGTTTGTGCAGTACGCAGACACGATCAAAGCCAATGGTGTCGAACCCGAAGCAATACGACTCCGTCTTTTCCCGTTCTCTTTAAGAGACAGAGCTAGAGCTTGGCTCCAAGCTCCACCTTCGAACTCCATCACTACATGGAACGAACTGAAGAAGCAATTCTTGGCTAGATATTTCCCGCCAAGCAAGACAGCTATGCTAAGAGCCCAAATCAACGGATTTAGGCAAAAAGATGGAGAATCACTCTTCGAAGCTTGGGAAAGATACAAGGATATGATAAGACTCTGTCCACACCACGGTTTAGAACAATGGCTCATAATCCATACCTTCTATAATGGGCTGCTTTACAACACAAGACTAACCATAGATGCAGCCGCCGGTGGAGCACTGATGGATAAACCATACCAAGAAGCCACCCAGCTTATAGAAAACATGGCCCAAAACCATTATCAATGGGGAAGCGAACGCGCTGCTATGGAGAAATCCCAAACAAAAGGCGGTATATACGAAGTAAGTGGCATAGACCATGTCAACGCCAAAGTAGAAGCCCTTACTCAAAAGTTGGAGAGTTTAACCCTGCCAACCACATCCACCGTAGCTGCAATCCAACCAAATTGCGAAGTATGTGGAGTCCCTGGTCACGTACCATCTGATTGTGCTATATTAGCCGGACTCGACCAAATACACTATGCCGCCCTGTCCAATAACTATAATCCCGGCTATAAGAATCATCCTAATTTATCTTATAGGAACAACAATACACTCAACCCTCCTACTCAAGCACCTCCAGGTTACCAAAAGCAAGGAGGACAACCAGCTGCACCTTATCCACCAAGGAAGTCTAACTTCGAGATTATGGCGGAGAAATGCTTAAACCAAAATGCTCAAACTAATGAGTTAGTAAAACAACTATCCACTAAGATAGATGCCCTAGCCACCCATAACAAAATGCTAGAAACACAGATTTCCCAAGTGGCACAACAGCAAGCAGCTATGGCTGCTCCAGCTGGCACATTTCCAGGACAACCTGAGCCTAATCCCAAAGGGCATGCAAATGCCATACATGCTATAATCACTAGAAGTGGGAAAGAATTGCAAGGTCCACCTGATCCTCGAGTCAAAGACTCGGGAAGCGTTAAGAAAACCGGCATGGAGGCCGAGAATAGTGAATCCCCAAAGGAGCCTGTGAGAGAAGCCGAAAATCCTCAATTAGGAGATAAGGAGGAGACAACCGAGAAGCTTACACCTGCTGCACCACCTGTTTACAAAACACCTATCCCTTTTCCTCAAAGATTAGCTAAGACTAAAACTGAAGGGCATTTTAAGAAATTTGTAGAACTTCTGAAACAACTAAACATAACCATACCTTTCTCGGAAGCAATAACGCAAATGCCCACATACTCGAAATTTCTTAAAGAAATTTTATCAAACAAGAGGAAATTAGACGAGGATAGTACAGTCGCACTTACCGAAGAATGCAGTGCCATATTCCAAAACAAAATGCCACCTAAACTTAAGGACCCAGGAAGTTTTTCAATTCCCTGCATAATAGGCAACTACGTAATAGATAAGGCACTATGCGACTTAGGAGCAAGTGTTAGTCTCATGCCCCTCTCGATCAGCAAAAAGTTAAACTTGAGTGATCTAAAACCTACTAGGATGTCTCTTCAACTAGCAGACCGTTCAGTTAAATACCCTGTAGGTATCCTAGAAAATATTCCAGTAAAAATCGGCCAGCTTTACATCCCTACCGACTTCGTAGTAATGGACATTACGGAAGATTCATGTATTCCAATCCTTTTAGGAAGACCATTCCTGGCCACAGCAGGAGCAATAATAGACGTTAAGCGAGGAAAACTTACTCTAGAAGTGGGCGAAGAAAAAATTGAATTTATTCTTTCTAAGTTCATGCAAACACCCGCCGTAGAAGACACTTGTTACGCTATAGACATAATAGATGAGTGTGTTAAAGAGATAGAGAAAGAATTACCTAAAGAGGCGGAGATCCTGAAACATCCTATAGATATAGACAATAGTTTAACAGAAGATCCACCGCTCGGACCTAATTCCACGCTTGAACCTAAACAACTCTCTCTGGAACTCAAACCGCTACCTAAGAACCTTAGGTATGAATATCTAGACGAAAATATGAGTCGCCCAGTCATAGTGAACGCTGACCTAAACCCGATAGAAACAGAAAAATTATTAGATGTCTTAAGAAAATATCCTGCTGCCTTAGGTTACAACATCTCAGACTTAAAGGGAATTAGTCCCTCTGTATGCATGCACCGAATCTTATTAGAGGAAGATGCAAAGACTTCGAGAGAACACCAAAGAAGAATAAACCCTATCTTAAGCGAAGTCGTTAAGAAAGAAGTGTTGAAACTCTTAGACGCAGGCATTATATATCAAATATCTGATAGCAAATGGGTCAGCCCTGTTCATGTAGTACCAAAGAAAGGAGGACTAACAGTAGTCAAAAACGAGAAGGGAGAATCTGTACCTAAGCGAGTGGAATCAGGATATAGAATGTGCATCGACTATAGAAAATTAAACAAAGCCACTCGGAAAGATCATTTTCCTCTACCTTTCATTGATCAAATGCTCGAGCGTCTAGCTAAACACTCCTATTTCTGTTATTTAGATGGATACTCTGGATTTTTCCAAATCCCAATACACCCCGACGACCAAGAGAAGACCACCTTCACATGCCCTGTAGGTACCTTTGCCTATAGACGTATGCCTTTTGGATTGTGTAATGCCCCTGCGACTTTCCAACGATGTATGATGGCGATATTCGCAGATTTTATAAACAATATAATGGAAGTATTCATGGATGACTTTTCTGTTTATGGGGAAAGTTTTGAAGGATGTCTCGCTAATTTAGAAATGGTATTACAAAGATGTGTTAAAGTCAACCTAGTACTAAATTGGGAAAAATGCCATTTCATGGTCCGTGAAGGATTAGTATTAGGACATATAGTTTCTAATAGAGGAATAGAAGTGGACAAAGCTAAAATCGAAGTAATAGAAAACCTTCAACCTCCCAAAACCATTAGAGACATAAGAAGTTTTTTAGGACACGCAGGTTTCTATCGGCGATTCATAAAAGACTTCTCTAAAATAACTAAACCCTTAACCGGCCTTTTAATGAAAGACGCCGAATTCATCTTTGACGACAAATGTATGGAAGCATTCCAACTCCTCAAGCAAGCCTTGATTTCCGCACCTATAATGCAACCTCCTGATTGGAATGAACCTTTCGAAATCATGTGTGACGCCAGCGATTACGCCGTAGGAGCCGTTCTAGGACAAAGAAAGGATAAAAAGCTACACGCTATCTATTATGCAAGTAGAACCCTAGACGCAGCACAACTAAACTATGCTACCACCGAAAAAGAACTCTTAGCTGTCGTATTTGCAATCGACAAATTCCGCTCATATTTGGTGGGATCTAAAATCATCATTTACACCGATCACGCAGCAATCCGATATCTTATGAGTAAAAAAGATGCAAAACCAAGACTGCTAAGATGGATACTGCTGCTACAAGAGTTCGACCTAGAAATCAAAGATAAGAAAGGCATAGAAAATACGGTAGCAGACCACCTATCTAGACTAGATGATATTAGGAAAGAACATATCCCAATTAACGATGACTTCCCTTGTGATAGACTGATCGCTCAATTAAATTTCTCCTTCGGCGAAGAAAAAGCTGGCAAGGAAGAAATAGAAACCGCTCTAGTCCAAACTACAGCCCCCTGGTATGCTGATTATGTTAACTACATAGCTGCCGGAATAATACCTCCTGAATTATCTTATCAACAAAAGAAGAAATTCTTCCATAATGTTAAACAATTCTATTGGGACGAGCCCCTTTTATTTAAAAGAGGCGTCGACGGAATTTTTCGTCGATGCATCCCCGAAGAAGAAATGCAGAGTGTCATTACCCATTGTCATTCCTCACCTTATGGAGGGCACGCAAGCACTTCTAAAACCGCTTATAAAATTCTACAAGCCGGCCTCTATTGGCCTAACCTTTTTAAAGATGTCCACGCGTTTATTGCAAAATGTGACCAATGTCAGCGTACAGGAAACATCTCAAGAAGAAACGAAATGCCACTCACAAACATCCTAGAAGTAGAAATCTTCGATGTTTGGGGAATAGATTTTATGGGACCTTTTCCATCCTCCATGGGCAACAAATTCATACTCGTAGCTGTAGATTATGTGTCAAAATGGATAGAGGCTATAGCCTCACCTACAAATGATGCGCGAGTAGTCACTAAGTTGTTTAAGAAAATCATTTTCCCTAGGTTTGGAGTCCCCAGGTTAGTCATAAGTGATGGCGGATCTCACTTCATATCAAAACAATTAGAGAATTTATTAAAGAAATGTGGAGTGAAACACCGAGTCGCCACACCATACCATCCACAAACAAGCGGCCAGGTTGAAGTCTCTAATAGAGAAATCAAATCAATCCTTGAAAAAACAGTTTCCACTTCTAGGAAGGATTGGGCCGCAAAGCTTGATGATGCTCTATGGGCATATAGAACAGCCTACAAAACACCAATAGGGACCACCCCATTTAGACTCGTCTATGGAAAGTCATGTCACCTGCCGGTGGAATTAGAACATAAGGCCTATTGGGCAGTTAAAGCCCTTAATATGGATTACCAAGCTGCCGGAAGAAAAAGGATTTTAGAATTACATGAACTAGAGGAACTTAGACTAGATGCTTACGAGAATGCCAAGATTTACAAAGAAAGAACTAAAAAATGGCATGACGGGCATATATTGAGAAAAGAATTCAAGGAAGGGGAACTTGTACTTCTCTTCAACTCTAGGCTAAGATTATTTCCTGGAAAACTACGTTCCAGATGGTCAGGACCATTTAAAATAACTAGAGTTTTTAAAAATGGGGCCGTAGAAGTCAAGAACGGATCAAACGAGACATTCATTGTTAATGGGCAACGTTTAAAACATTACTATTTCCCTAACGATAGAGATCACTACTCAAGTTTAAAGTTAGATGATCTCCCACCTGAAACCTAGACGTCTGCCCGAATTATTGTCAAGCTACCGACATTAAATGAAGCGCTGCATGGGAGGCAACCCATGTTTATATTTTATTTCTTATACTTTAATATTTTTATATTTTTAATTTTTATACTTTAATTCACATATTTTGTTGATCAGCACTAACCTTTTTGATTGTTTTTTCTCCTGGATATAGCAGATATTGAGTTAATTTTAAATAAAAAAAAGGGGGAAAAGAAAAAAAAAACGAAATGGAGGACAAAATGATAGTTAACTTCAGAAGCGCTACACAGAAAAAACGTTACGAAGACCTTTCACACCGAGTTACATCATTCCATGTTTTTCCAGACAGTTATGCCTTAGTTGCTTTAGGAATTTCTGAGAGCGTGAGATTCTTGATTAACCAACTAGGTTGGGACCGCTTCACTTTTTCCAACCCACCCACCTACCGAAATCTGACTCTGGAATTCCTGAGTGCATTTAGGTATGAGCCGACACGTGGAAATCCCATACATGGAGGTCTTGTCAGTTTTAGATTGTTCGAAAAATCCTACCATCTTACCACCCGAGAAATAGCTGAATACCTAGGAGTGCCTTGTGGCCCAGATGCTTTCACTAAGATACAAGAAGATACTTTTATGGAAAGTGAGCTTCAACGCTTCTGGGGCAGCATTTCGGGCAACCCTAACTCACCCCCCGATGAAAGACTAAGCACAGCAATCCATAACCCGGCAATAAGATACTTCCATATGATTATTGCTCACACCTTTTTCGGAAAACCCCCCAATGTCACAACCGTCAGTAGGGAAGAACTGTTCATAATGTTTTGTGGATCACAAAGTCGACCACTCAATGCTGCATCCTTCCTACTTGACAGCATAGCCAAATTCACCAAAGACCCAACTCGCCACATAGGCATTGGTGGTTTTGTCACCATCATAGCTAGAGCCTTAGACCTCTACACCCCCCTGTCACAGATTGACCTCTCTATAGGAGTAGAACCCATGGGAATTGAATATTGCTTCAACAACCACCTGATTGGAAACCTTGGCCCTGATACCTTCCAGTTATTGATCAACCTTGAGCCTGTTCATGAATTCACTCTGCCGTACAATACCAAAACTAGTGTACACGATAAAAAGAACTGGCTCTATAACTTGGAGGGACAAGATGAAACTGACCCCGAAACACCACCATTTTACTACATTCTTAATGACCCAGAACCACCACTTTTCTTTTACACACCTGCACCTCCATCACCTACCCCTACAGCTGCTTCTACCTCACCACCTGACTGTGGAGTTGCCATTGCCGGCATGCAGAAAGAACTCGTTGCTCTTCGTACGGATCTTGCAACTTTAAAAGGAGATTTCTATCGATTCATGGACTTGGTCATAGAACAGTTCGATCGTTGTTCGGACCAGATTCGCGCCATCCAAGTGCCTCCCGCTGCGCCACAACCAAGTGGCTGATCGCAAAATTTTACTTTATTTTTTTCTTTCACAACCAGACATTGCTTTAAATAAATCGTGAAAGAAGATATTTATTTCATGTTAGAGATCATCACATGCATCACAAAGACAAATTTTATTTTTCGTATGCATATTTTTATATTTTGGATAATCATATTTCTTTTTTATAGTTATTATTTTTAGTACCACTTTATTATTATATAACGCAAATTATTAAGTATATTTATTTACGCATTTACGCCGGTCACAAAAATTTATCAAACGATATTTAAATTTCAATTGTGACTAGTACCAAAGCCACGGCCGGCGCTACACAAGGCCACGGCCAGCACCATATAATTAAAACTGGCGCCATACCATGTAATATCAACATGGCTGGCGCCTTAGAGACTTACACCACAATACATTCATTCTTATACTTATACGTAGTGGGTATAGTATCCAATGCCTTCAACAATTATTTGGTCAAAATAAATAAAGTTCACATGTGAGTAGTCATGCATGCAATAGTTCTTCATGTGTCATTGTCATTGTCATAATGCATGCTATTATTTTCTTGAAAATACTACCTCATGTGAAGCTTTCTTGAGATGCCTGACATATTACTATTTCCTATTTATTCACTTTTGACCATTTCAACAAACAATTCATTCATTACTTTTTCTATTCTCCTAAGTTTATTATACCAACATACCATATAATTTCCCTCTCTTTATTACACCACTCAATTTCCATGGCAAACCAACCAGCACCCCTCATGTATCGGCCGGGACAAGAAGGTTATACACAAAGAAATATCTTTAAAGCTCTCACCAAAAGGGACTTTGTTCCCACTAGGTATGCTGATAAAGGTTGTTTAAGAAAACTAGGATTATATGATAGTGTGAATTATATGCTTGATACTCTTGATTTGAATTTTTTCTTGAACCAAAAAGATGTTGGGTATTTTCCACTAACTATAGAATTTCTCAGCTCTCTTATTTTAATAAATCCTGATAGTTCAAACGGCATTGCTCGTTTTCGATTGCAAAATAAGGAATACGAATTGACTTATGATCAAATTGCAAATCTTTTGCGTATTCCTTATGGCGATGGTGTAATGTATAGTATCCCCGAAAACGAGCAATGGGAAGAAAATGCTAGATTATTTTGGCATTCTATTACGGGAAGACGCTTGGAGAGCTTTGAGGGTAATGCAGCCTCCTCCATTCACAATCCCGCCGTCCGATATTTTCGACAATTACTTGGTTACACTATTTTCGGGCGGATGAATTCTAACAAAGTCAACGCCAAAGAGCTTTTCTTTCTATATGCCATTTTTAATAATATCAAAATTAATTCTGTTTCTTTCATGCTCTCACATATGCGCTCATTTGTTGCAAAGAAAGGAGACATTATGTTTGGGGGTTTAATTACAACACTTGCTAAACTCCTAGGACACGGAGACGAGTTCGCCGGTCCGTTGCCTTCTTTTTACATTGATCTTAACACGGTTAAGAGCATGAAATTAATTAAGGAACGACAAAGTGTTTACTACTTGTTAATTAATAATGAAGTGTTCCCTAATTTCACTCTTCCTAACCCGGACCGCACCGATGTTCGGATTCCTGGAAACCTTTTTTATGATAATACTGCTGAGGAACCTATGACTGACCCGACTCCCACGCACATTACTGATGATGTTGCCGCTGGTGGGAGCCATGATTTTGTTCCACCTGCACACACTACATATTTTTCTAACACTTTTGCAGGAAGTGCATCCTCCTCTCGCCATTACACCGATGATGAGCGCGATAATCTCTTATATAATGTGCATCAACAACAAGCGGAGATGATGGGACAAATAAACTCAATGCACGCCCAACAAAATCAAATACTCCAAAATCAAGAACAAATTCAAGGCCGTTTTGACCGATGGGAAACTGCGGAGGCACAACGTCAACAGCAACTTGAACGTGTCATTTATAACTTAAGCGAATTCAGGATGCAGTTTGACAACTTTCAACGATACCAACAACCTCCACCATGATTGATAATACTCCCAGGTTTCACGTTCCTCTCCTTCTTTCAAGTCATAACATTGGGGACAATGTTGGATTTAAGTTTAGGGGAGGACTTTATCACTTTTATCATTTTATTTCCCAGTTTTTATTTTAATTTATCTTTGCAAATAAAACTTTCGGGTTATTTTTAAATTTTTCCAATCTTGAGCCATAACAAAAAATTTTTTTTTTTTGAGAAACAATGCACTTTAGATGTTCCTAAGTCATTGACGTAATTAAACTAAATCCTCTTATCAGTATGTTTTCCTACTAGCTATATCATTTTAACACCATAAATTTCTTAGTTATGTAGATCAATTTTGATACTTGCCAAATCCCGAATTTAAATCTCTTAAACTTTACTAATTCTTGAGTAAACCCAGTGGTAGTCGGCACCATCTACGATCACTATCTAAGTAGTAGAATCGACGAAAATAAGTGAATGATTTCGAAAAAAATATATGTATAAAGATAGTATAAATCTAAAAGGGACTACGCATTCTAAGTTAGGTGACTCTCACCCGGTCATTTAGCCCAACTGCGAAACACCTAAAAGATGCAAAACTATCATTGGTTGAAATAAAAATAAAAAAAAAAAAGAATCGAATCATAATCACTAACAGGTTCGCTATCATGTGTGTGTGAATAGATAACGGGCTTAATGTGATTACCACGGGTTAAAAGGGGATGACGAAAGAAGAAATGAAAGTTAAGTTCGGGTAATGGCAAAATATATCGGAACGGTCTATATAAGGAAGAAATTCATGATCACTTTTGGTTTGTGTTTCCATGATATCTTTAGTGGGGATAAACAAGCAGATTTGAATGATTCGGTAGAAATTAAATAAGTGGCTTTGAGGATGTCTTTAGTTTTGTTTTCTCTATCACTAAATGTTATATCTTTTTGCTTGAGGACAAGCAACGGTTCAAGTTTAGGGGAGTTTGATAACACCGAAAAATGCACTATTTTATCACTATTATTTTTTTAAGTATCTTAATATTTTTGTCTAAATTATCCTAGTATTAATAAAATAATTATTGTTTTTTATGAAACTTACAGATATGTACCGAGACCAAAAAAATATCAAAGAAACAAAACAAGTGGGCCAGCCCACAGTTGAGGCCAGCAGTGCCGGCCACACAACTATGGCGCCGGCCACAAAGCAAAAGAAGTGGCGCCAGCCACATGAATTAAGGGGCCAGCCATGCATATTGTGGCGCCAGCCACACCTAAATTAAAGGAGCACATGCAAAAATATTAAACAACACATGGCGCCAGTCATGTGTTGCGTGGCGCCAGTCGTGAGCGATTCTTCAGGAAAAAAATATCAGTCCTCATCTTCGTTGAATCCTTATCTTCGTTGAATGAAATCAGTTACGAATCGTGGGGAGAAAGTAAAGGAACTGAAAGGAGAAAAAGGAGGACTTCAACTCCTCACTCACAGCCTATATATAGATGCATTCAGAATGAAAATAGGAGCATCTTCCACTACGACAAGTTAGAGCTTAAGAGAAAAAACACTTACTTTAAATTCTGAGAATTAAGTTTACTGCTTTACGTGTTGAGAGCTGCAGCTTGTCCTTTGTTTCCTGTTCAAATACCAGTTTCGGTTTTGTAAGTTACATTAATCAATATATTTAGTTTTATTTTCCAAATTCCAGTTACTGCTTACTTTAATTATTTTAATTCCTGTCTTGTTTTATTTGCTACTGTTATTGCATGTTCTTTAATTTTCCAGCACCAATAAATATATTGCAGTATCCATATCTATGTTTTCTTTTTCCCGTAACTATTATTATTATTGCATGCCTTTATTTGTAATTATGTCCAACTAATTTAATATAACTGGTATGTGAAATAGGAGTCTGATATGAGTTCGGTAATTAAACTGTGAACTAAATTTTCAAGTCTAGTTTTCTGTTTCAGTTTTTAAATGAACAATAGATTATAATTTTGCACGATAGTGAAAATTAATTAAAGTATGAATTAACAGAACGATTGTTTGAAATTTATACTAGATAGTAAAAACTGAACATTAACTTTAATATCGCGACAGCTCTTTAAGGTTAATTAAATTATATTAGTTTTCAAAAAGTATTTTATGAATTAATGATTGAGCGACAGCAAAACATCTTATTTATATAATATAATATAAGTCCAACAGTGCTATGGCATGAGTTCTATATTTTTAAACTAGTATCGTTTTGTGAAAACTAGACCCTTTTAGTAAATTTAATTGATTTCCAAACAATATTTTTTATAAGTAAATGTTAGAGCGAAAAGTGATACATTTATTTTATTATTATATAATATAACTCAATAGCGCGAAAGTGTGAGATGAATATTTTTAAATCAATTTAAAAGACTGAACTTTTCAAAACACAGTGTTTATTACCGAACCCATTGAAGTACCTAAAGTAACATTCCAGTTAGTTAAAATCCAACTTATTTAAAACCAAATTCTTAATAGTCACTGTTATTTAATTTAATTATTTTATTTCTAGGTAATTATTTTACAAACCCCTTTTTAATCATTATTAAGCCTTAACCTTACATTATATTAAAAACATAAGCGAAATTTTAACAAATAGTCTCTGTGGGATCGATAATCTTTTATAACTACACGATAAGTCTGTGCACTTGCAGAAATATCGCAACACTAACCTTTCAGGAAATGGGAATGGATCAGTTTTCATTAGCGTCTACAACTACAATCTCAGCATGCATTATCCTCCTACTACCTATGGAACACCTGTCCTTTCCTATTATCCTCCACTGAGGCCTCCTTCTGCATTTGGTAACAAGAGGGCTGTGTTATTTGGAATCAGTTATGCTGACACGGCGGCTCCGAGGAAGCTTAAAGGTTCTGTGAACAAGGCTAAACTCATGAAACAATTTTTGATTGACAAGTTGGGATTTCCTAGCAATTCCATATACATGCTCACAGGTACTTTCTCTTCAACTATTATTTATGATAATACTGGTACTAGTGCAAATTTATATATTTAACACTTTTTATATATGACCTGCAGATGATTCAGAGGAGAAAAACACAATCCCAACAAAAAGTAACATGCGAACGGCCATGAGGTGGCTAGTTGAGGGCAGCAAACCAGGGGACTCGTTGGTGTTTTACTTCTGTGGACATGGATCACGGGTTAAAGACCGTAACATGGATGAGGTTGATGGGTATGATGAAGCAATATGTCCTGTTGATTATGAACACGAGGGTATGATACTCGATGATGAAATCAGTGCCACAATTGTTAGGCCTCTACCTCATGGTGCCAAACTCCATGCCTTCGTTGATGCATCCTTTAGTGGGACAGTTCTTGACTTATCATTTTTGTGCAAGATGAACCGGTGAGTTAATTATGAATTAATGCTATTTTATATAAGATGACTTGATTTATTAAAAAACACACTTTAGTAGCGTATGTTTGGTTCAAGCAGGATTGGTTCTTTTGGTTGGAAAGATCATAGACAACGGAGAGCCGGTTACAAAGGCACAAGTGGAGGGATAGCAGTTTGTATTTCAGCCTGTGATGACAAAGATGGAAAAGCAGCAAGCAAATCGGTTAGTAGTAATGCATTATGCATCATTTTTTTTTCTATTCTAATGGTTGATATAAATCAGTTAGAATCAATATACAGAATTGTCACTGAAAACAAAGTTTTTTGCTGGTTAATTAGGCCTTGACTTACAGTTTCCTCCAAGTCATGCAAGATGTACCTAAATTGACATATGGTCGCTTGCTCAATGCTATGCTCTTTACAATCCAATGGGCTAAAGCTGGAAAGATTGAACTAAAAGGCCAAGATCTTGCAAGGACCACTTCGCAACAATATGCTCAAGTATTGCATCAGTTATATACAAGGCTGAGATTCTCATTAATTATTTTATTTATAGCATATTAACTTACACAAAGTTGATTTAAATGTATTTTTTGCAGGAGCCGCAACTGTCGTCTTCTGAGAAGTTTGATATTTCTACCAAGTTGTTTATAATCTGACACAAATAAAAGCATTGTTGAATAAAATGGGCGCAGGAACAGAAAAAGACTAATGTCCAGTTGGGAATAAGGAAAGTACTTGGATTGGATGTATACTATGTACCGACTCATTTGTGCTGTCCAACCACTAGCTGTTCTAAACATTGATGTAGATTAAGACACTTTTGACAATAAACTACTCTCTCTGATTTATGTGTATATGATTCATTGAGGAAGTGAATGAGTTATGTAAATTACATTATTGATTTTTGGTTCGGTGTTTGCTTGTTCTTTGCTGAGATAAATACAATCTTTTTCCGAGAAGCTACGAAGATGAATTAGTGAATGCATTATAAAGTTGTTGTAAAACATTATCAACGAGGATAAGAGCAATCACAAAGAATACGGTCTAGGGGAAGTTGACAATGTATCAGATCCAATACAATAATACTGTTATAGGACATTAAGTACAGACAGGTATAGAAGAATGAAAATGAAGGCAATGTAAAGAATCAACCATCTCAAAAGTCTAAGAACCTAAATAAAAGCACACAAATGGTTTTATAACAGTATAACACTTTTGTATCTTGAATATAAGAATGTAAGAAAGTTCATTCTTTCAAAATTCAGCAGGCAAACATGTTAGTACTAATCCACATAAATAGTGTCATTAAATTATCAAAGCAAATAGTGTCAATAAATGATGTGCATAAAAAACATTGAATAATTTTTTGTTACCCCAAGCAGATTTAAAGGGTAACAACTAACAATAGAAACAAATATGTCAAAAGGAAAATGTAGGAAATCTGAAAATATTAAATCAAATAGGATTTACACATGAGAAACATAAAAATATGAGGCAACTCCATTATAAACTGAAGGCACAACAACTAATGTAAGTGGTTGTTTCAGGTAGCATGTTTTGGTTTTGGCCTAAGCCTTTAATCTCACACTGTCCCTAAAAATATCAACTTAATTAGTATTAGTTTCATCTTCTCCCTACTTTTTTTTTCTTTTCTGTAACAGGTCATAGTCATAGAAAACCAAATATTACAAGCAACAAACTCTTATGCGATGAGTCAAAATAAAAACTCTAATACTAAGCCATATCATAAAAAACTTTATTCTCCAATGCCATCATTCTGTCATCTTCATCTCAGCAATCAATTAGTGACTTTATAAATAAAAAACTAAAAAGCAATCAACTAGTGAATATGTGATAGAAAGCATATTTTGAAAATTTGGTAAATATCCATTGGTTTTGATACAATTCCTTGTCCAGTAGAAAAGACAAATAGAATGTGATTCTATATGTCCATAATGTCACATCCCATAAAGGTTCCAACACACTTGATTTAATGGACACACCTCCAACTGAAGATCATCATCATCATTCTTAAAATATAAATTCCTTCTTCACTGATCTGGCTTAAATAAAACATTCTGCAAAACTCCAAAAGATGGCAACCAGAAGAGCAAGATGCAGCAAGTGTGGCAGGGCAATACTAGTGCCAATAGAACTAGAAGAGTATGGCTATGCCACTTCCATAACTATGATATGTTCTGGTTGCAACTCTCGAGGTTTCTCCCAGCAACCCGATTACCCTTTTGTCAACAACAACGCACCTCCTCCTCCCGCCTATGGGAGACGTTTGTCTTGGCCGCAGACACTGATGGCCCCGCAACATTCAATGGCACCTCCTTCTCCATATGGTAACAAGAGGGCTGTCTTATTTGGTATTAGTTATGGTAATCGTGCTAACAGCCTTAAAGGTTCTCTCAATGATGTTCATTGCATGAAATACTTTCTCACTCAAAACTTGGGTTTCCCTGCTGATTCCATTCACATGCTCACATGTATTATTAACTACCTAGCTAGCTCTTTTATATGACATAATAATAAAGTTAATGATTGAAATTGCATCTCTTCTAGTGAGGAAAAGACGCATATATCTATCCTCTCCAAACGACAACTACGAGACTTGACCGTCCTTTTCTATTATAGCTAAATGCTAATGATGCTTATTGTCAATTTGTCATTGTTCAATATACTTGTTGCGTTACATGTTTCATATTTCATATGCACCTGCAAAGTAATCTTGTCATAATTTAGATGCTAATTTCCTATAAGATGGTAACTATTATGGTTTAACTAGCCAATAAGATAAGATCTAAAGCTAATAGCCAAAAATGGTCTCAATCTAAATCCTTTCATCCTATTCTATCTATATTTCTATATAATAACATAGAAATTTGACCTGCAGATGAACCAGGGGAGAGAAATCCGATGAGAATCCCAACAAAATATAACATGCGAATGGCAATGAGGTGGTTGGTTGAAGGTTGTCAACCAGGGGATTCATTGGTGCTTCACTTCTCAGCACATGGATCAAGGGAAGTGGACCATAGCATGGATGAGGTTGATGGGTATGATGAAGCTATATGCCCCGTTGATTATGAGAGCGAGGGGAAGATTCTCGACGATGAAATCAACGCTACAATTGTTAGGCCTCTACCTCATGGTGCCAAACTTCATGCTGTCATCGATACATGCTTTAGTGGGACAGTTCTTGATTTACCATTTATGTGCAGGATTAACAGGTTAGTATATGTAGATATGTTGCCATGAATCATTAATCATTAATTACAAAACATTTCATATACAAATGTTTGAAATAGATCGAAAATAAGATGACAGTTTTGTTATTAAGAATAAAAACATGACAGAAAACACTTGCTCAAAATAAACAGAGACGCTAATAAACCTTGATATGATTTTGTTTCTTTTGAGTAAAACAGAAAAGGTTATTATGGATGGGAAGATCATAGACACCCCAGAGCTGGCTACAAAGGCACAAGAGGTGGGCTAGCAGTTTGCATTTCAGCTTGTGATGATGATGGAAGTGCAGCAGACACATCGGTTAGTAAACTTATTATTAGTAATGCTGATGCATACCTTTTCCCCTGCCATTGATTTTTGTGAACCGGAGAATGTAACTTTCCTCTGATTCAAGGCTTTGATTGGTTTATATTAGGCTTTTAGCGGTATGGAAAGTGCTGGTGCCTTGACTTACAGTTTCATCCAAGCCATGCAAGTTGGACGTAACCTGACTTATGGTCAATTGCTAAATGGCATGCGTTCTACAATCCGCGGAGCTAGAGAAAAGTTTGGTCCAGATTATCAAGAGCATGTCATGGAGAATCGACAGCAGTATGCTCATGTAATACATCAGTTCCATACAAACATATTGATATTATTATTACTATAATAATAACCTATACGAAGCTGATTCAAAATGGATTTTGTTTGCAGGAGCCACAACTGTCGAGTTCTGAGAAATTTGATATTTATTCGAAGTATATTGCAATGTGAAAGATAACCGGGAGTGGGCACTGAAAAATAAAATGAATAGACATGTTGGTCTTGTTTGTAGTAAATAAAATATGTCAATTTGGGGAAGGAAAATAAAAGTCCATCGGAGAGATTTTGCTTTAAACAAACAGGGGAAATGATGTAATACTGCTACCTCATTGTGCCAAAAAAGGATCGGAAAATGTTGATTTGTAAATTTGAAAGAGTGATCCATGAAAAGTTGAATACTGAGCTAGCTAGTTCTGCAATTTCATGCATGCTTTTCTGTTACATCTCATGAATTACAATCTCATCTATTTTCATTTATCTATAATTTCATTTATCTATAGGACACGTACAAGCTTCTTCAAATGGAGAGTGACTCAAATTTTTTTATGGTGTATTCAAATTCTAGAAATAAGAGGTCTAAACACAATAGGTTTTTAGTTATTTAAAAGTTACTTTCAATATCCTTAATGAAAAATAAAATTAATAAGGGTTGCACTTCTATTGCACACCAAACAAAATTTTGCTTTTATCAATCCAATAAAATACTATTGTCTTTTTCAGATAAAAAAAAATATTATCTATCAACGGTGGCCAATGAGACACAAGCACATGCCTCAATGGAGTGCTGTATAATTTCAGAGCATTATGTTGACGCAGGTTTAATCTTCCATTATTATGGCACTGGGACAAGCACTGCGATTACCAACTAAAAACTAGATAACAATGTCGTATTCATTATCTTGCCAGACTTACAAAAAAAAAATATTATCTTGCCAGGCTCTATATATATGGACACGATCGTAACTATAACTAAATCCTCATTTATGCAAAAAAAAAAATAATCGCTACGTACTAGGTTTAAGTAATTGACTATATCCATTTACAGGATTATGTAAATCTTGGGAGTTCTCAATCAACCGTATTTAAGAAATCAAATTCAGTTATCTTAGTAGCTTTCTCAACCCGCACCATTTTGTACATTAGTACCTTTCCCTAAGCTAGATACCGGAAGATGGTTGGGTTATCTCTGTCCCTCTCCAGGTAGTCCCGAGTGATGAGATCTTCAATCCGCTTCTTGATTGCTTTGATATCAGGCTATAAATCAAATTTTAAAAATTGCAAATTAAAATGTGAAAAAAATCATTTAGCTATCTGAAATTTATATAGCAATTAAGGTATTTGAGTATCAAAACCTCGTTTTACACTAGCAAAGATAAATTCATTCAAGCACGTGTTTTACCGTGAACATGTGGCCCAACTGCTCAACGCACTCCAAAACTAATTTTTGATGGTCCAAAACTTTCCTACTCTTCATAATGCGCACAATTATAGCTTCAATAGCATATCGCCGGTCTGTGTCAACATATTCAAGAACCTTCTTCCTTTCATCAACGGGTGGTAGAGGGATCTTGTTTTTGTGTTAGGCTCCTTAACAAGGATCTTGTATTTTGCGCAAGAGAGAATAAAGCAATATAGCTAAATCTTCATCAGTTAAATTCAGCTGAGTCATAATCTCTGAATAACTCAACTTATCCGCAGTGTTGATATCCATCCACGGACAAGATACAAACAGACTTACCCTTTGCATGTAGTCTGGGCAGGAGTCGGACTCGATCCAGATTGTGGCCTTTTTTTGTAGTAATCGGCAGTATTCTCAAGCATCTGCACCTCAAAATCGTTTTTATAATGCACCATATTTCCCATACCAATCTCAACAAATATGTCGAGAACATTTTTCAACAATGATCTATCAATTTGTTCACCCTCACGTTCTTTGTCAATCTGCAACATGATCGCCCAACCTACAGATCAATGTGACCGGATGTGGTTTTATTGAATACATTAAATCTATGGTGGGGAAACCTCCACGGTTTATGTTTTTCTCACTCACTGTTGTAAATTTTGTTTGAATTCTTTTTGTCATATACTCTTTTTTCCAAATTTATTTTGTAGGTTCTGCCTTCAATAACAGACGAGCATGGTGAATTCATGCTGAGGGAGCTTGTCCGGAAGTGGTTAAACTACAAGACTATGGTTAGGTTGCTTTAGCATGCATTGCTTCTCATATCTTGATAAATATTTTACTCAAAAACAATCCGGACAGTATATTGAGCTTGTTCGGAGTATTTGAGTAAAGTATTTATCAAGATACAATCCTAATCATGGTCTTGTAGTTTAACCACCGGACAAAATCCCTCAGCATGATTTCATCATGATTGTTTGATATGGAAGGCAGAGCTACAAAATAAATTTGTAAAAAAAGAGTATACAACAATTCAAACAAAATTTATAACAGTGAGGAGAAAAAACATAAACATGAATTTCCCTACCGTAGATCTAAATAAAAACACTTTATATTTGTCATAAAGCTCTTGTGAATAGTCAGCCTTCTGAGTACACATGATATGAATGGTTCTGTGATGATTTGACTAAAGGAAAAATAATCAACAAAACCCAAAACTAATTGTTAATAAACATTGTTTATTAACGATTAGTTTAAACAATACAACAGAGTAAAAGAAACAACATACAATCAACAAAATCCAAGACTAACCACCATATACCCGTACAGCCTCATCCACTCCTGAGCATTCATCTGATATTCCGATGATTCTGATGATCCTTTGAGAACTAACTTCAATTTTCTAATCTCCTTCTGCACGATCGCCTAGCCTTGTTCGTAAGGAATGGGTCCGCCAAGCGCAACATCAATGTCTTCCATCTCTTCCACTTCTTCTGTGTCATCAAGATCAAAATTACCAGCGAAGATGTCTGCTATGTTACCATAAAAGTCAACAGCATCATCCAGATCGGATTCCGGCGAATCCCGCACTTCCAGCTCCACTTTCAAACCATCTTGGGCTAGGAGAGTAAGACACATCCTGAATCACGCTAAGCGTAATCAACAACTGAACGAATATAGTCTTCGTCGGTGTCAAACATCTTGTTAGGCTCGGGAGGTAACGCGGTTTTCACCTGGTTATACAAAATTGGAATCATGTCTTCACCACCCGCTAATCCAAGAAGAGGATGATGCGTCAACATTTGATTCAGAATCCACTCCAAAATCGGTCGAGGCATGGTGCCTTGACTTACAGTTTCATCCAAGCCATGCAAGTTGGACGTAACCCGACTATGGTCAATTGCTAAATGGCATGCGTTCTACAATCCGCGAAGCTAGAGAAAAGTTTGGCCCAGATTATCAAAAGCATGTCATGGAGAATCGACAGCAATACGCTCATGTATTACATCAGTTCTCATACAAACATATTTATATTATTAATGTAATAATAACCTATAAGAAGCTGATTCAAAATGAATTTTGTTTGCAGGAGCCATAACTGACGAGTTCTGAAAAATTTGATATTTATTCAAAGTATATTGCAATGTGAAAGACCGGCCACCCTTCCGGTTCAATTACATGTCCGATCCAACATTTTTTTAGTATGCTTAACAAGTGCCCCGAGGGCGTGCCCCGAGGGCGTGCCCCGAGGGCGTGCCCCGAGGGCACTGTTTAGCATGACCCTAAACAAAGGAAAATGCTAAACGTGCCCCGGGCATTAGTTAAGCATACTAACATGGAAGTTTTATCTTAAAACTTGTGCATTTAATACCTTAAAAACATAAAAAGTTATCTCTCAAGCAATAACTTTATCTTTAATTTTCTTTTTTAGTATGTTTAACAAGTGTCTCGGGTGCACTGTTTAGCATGACCCTTAAACAAATTGTTTTCATCTATTTTTTCCTCGTTTAAACAAATTGATTTCAACAGCAAAAACAAGGTAATCAAATGCACAAAGCAAGTACAATATCACATTCAATCATTTAACAAAGACACATTTTATACATGAATTTATCAATTTATTCTTTGTAAAATAACTTTTAATACCTAGGTCCTTCCAGTTATCCTCTGTTACTTAAAAAGTATGACCTATATGTTACAAATTACAAACTTAAAGAACCTATTTGTTACAGACTTAAAACTTACCTCTGGATGCATTTTTCCCATTTAATATTATATCAAGTAATGCTATGGATAAAAAAGTCATCCTTGGTCCATTGATTGATTGATTAATTAATTAACCTATTGCCAAAATCCCTAAAAAAAAACGCAGCTGAACACTGTAAAACCAGGATGCT
This sequence comes from Trifolium pratense, assembly GCF_020283565.1. Classification (NCBI taxonomy): domain Eukaryota; kingdom Viridiplantae; phylum Streptophyta; class Magnoliopsida; order Fabales; family Fabaceae; genus Trifolium; species Trifolium pratense. The sequence continues at coordinate 24,969,948 of NC_060059.1, read as the reverse complement.
CACAGTCACAGAGTCCATCTTTTATTTTTCAAACCATCAACAAATCACAAGGTCAATCAATTGGTAGTGTTGGATTATACTTTATGCTCACAGTCAGAGTCCATCTTTTATTTTTCAAACCATCAACAAATCACAAGGTCAATCACTTGGTAGTGTTGGATTATACTTGCCACAGCCGGTATTTTTGCATGCATGGTCAATTGTATGTAGCGACTAGCGATGTCTAGAGTTAATAGTAAAGAAGGTTTAAAGATTTTGATCAATGATCCAGATAACAAATCAACTTCAACAACAAGAAGGGTCAGTTTGGTTGGAAGAAAGTGAGAAGGAAGAAAAACACAAAAACCAAGGATCATAAATGTTGTGTTCAAAGAAAGAAAAAAAATGTTGTGTTCTAAGAGGTTTTCATAAATCTCAAAGTGTAATAATTCAATAACAAGAGAAGATCAGGTATTTTAGCATTGATTTCTGTTCAGATAGGTCTTGCCTCAATCATTTTAATGTCATGTTTGATATTTGTATATGTGTTAGTGCCTTTTTAGGATGTTATGCCCCTTTGATTATTTTTGTTTAAATGGGTATTTAGATTTTATGAAAAGGTTGAATTTTTGTGTTGTTTTTCATGTATTAGGTGTTGTATGTGGGGGAAGGCTTTGTCTACACAAGCTCACCCTCATAAGGAGTTGGCTAGGATGCTGCATAAAACTATGATAAAGGTGTAAAATAAAACTACTACAGGTGTGTGGGAGGTTAAACAAGAAGAAAGGAAGAATATTATAAGACTACTACAGGTACATCTACACTACTGAACATTTTCGGACCAAATTCCTCTCAATCTCATATCCTACCAATTAATTAGGAAATAATCAAATCAAATTGCAACATCATCAATTTCAAGTTGCACACAAAGAATATGGTAATCTTAAAATAAAGCATGTGTTCCTTTTCTATAACGCAAGAGAGAATCAAGAACAGGTGCAGCATCTGGTTCTTCAAGGTAAGTGATCAGAATTCATACAACATGTTGCTTCTGGTCTAACATGAGTTGTTGCCGTGGAACTTTGGTTTCCAAGTACATGCTAAAAGTGGCATAAGAAAAATTAAATTGTAAAATTGATAATTAGGAGAAAGCTAATAAATTAACCTCCGGTGAATTGTTATCTGACATTTAAGTAAAAGAGAAATTGTACCCCTTATAGATTGCGAGAGCACATCAACAATATTAAACATGCATTACAAACAACATGGTGGATCAAGCTCCATAAACTACACTTGCCAAATTTATCAATGGTATAACGGTTTAATGATACAACCAAGATCTACACATTCTCTATCTATTCCCATGATATTAATACTTGTCTCTCGGTTTAACATTTTTTACATTTTTGAAAACTATTAGAGCTGTGGTTGGATAATTGTAATTTTGCTTCTATATGAATATATAGCGAAGTGTATAAATATCAATTTTCATTCAAAAGTAGCAACTGCTTGCGAGATTTACAGCACCAGCGAGCATAACATGAATGGAGGTTTGGCCAGTCAGAGGATGAGCAATGTGTAAAATGGTGGAGCCAAAGAGAAAGAATCTGTTCCTGCTTCTCTTGTTCCAATTCCTCTATAATGTCTTCTAACACTCTCTCTAACCCAGCCCTCTCATTGATACTCAATGCTGGGGCATCTGTGCCATTACTGGCCCTGCACAACAATGGCAGCCATGTCTGTAACATCTTTAACTTTACCTGCATGCATTGCTTTATCTTGCTTTCCTCAATTTCATCTACGCCCAAGTCTTTGGCTTCTTTGAACAGGAATGCTGCAAGGAAAATTCAAAGCTGTTAGAGAACATAAACAAACTTGTAGGATGATAAGTCACTTATGAAATTTGAAGTGTGTGGAGTTTATTTTCCTAAACACTTCTGAATGTATACCACTATGAAGTATTTGCGTCATCTTAATCTCCCACTTTAATTAGAAATAAATCTAAAAATTGGATGAGGAGTGACTCTTCATTCTAGGTATGGAGATAGACCACAATCCTTAAGAGTTAGATATGATCAAGAATCTAATGGTAAACAACTCTAGTTTTCTCACACTTATTTCTCTTATATCTCTTTTTTATTTCTATTGTTCTATGACTTCTATCACTATTTGATAAATAGAAAGTCGATTCAATCCCATAATAAGTTTACTGGCCAATCTAAACTTTGAGACCAGCCAAAATGTTGCTGTGACTAACTAGGATTCAACAATGTGTTAAATGGATCTCTTAAATTTTCTGTCAAACATTCTAATTGATTTAAAAAGTATAAATTATACACTGTACTCTTTCTTACTGTATGTATAACTTTTGTTTTTTTCCTGCGGAACAAGTCTAACCTAATCTAATCCAAATGTCTAATGACTATAAAGCCTTAAATTCATAGGTATTTCTAAGACAAAATTGTTGCCTATGGTGTTCAAAGCTATTATTATTTATCATCGTTGATTGCATCTTAGGAATCACGGTGAGTTTGAGAAAATGACTGTAATGTTAAAGTTCCAAAATGCAACTTATTGTCAAAATCATAGTGACGCATCGTGCCATGGCGTGATTCTGTCAAACTCATCATCAATCCAAACATGCAACCCTGACTTCAAATTTTAAAAGACGACCGGTGCAAGAAACGTGTCCTTGCTAGAATTACAAGTTGGATAGTAATATTTTTGTCTTTTTGCATTACAAGGATTCAAGGAATGATATCTCAACCGCTAAAAGTTTAGACAAAATGTTTGCACAATTCATTCACGGAATCACGGCCATATTATCTTTCGATTTTTGTATTAGAAATTTCCAAACCTACGTCCACAACATCAACCAATATAACAGTATATACTAACATTTCTTGTTTTAAAATAAATCAACTAAACCAAACTCTAGGACAAATCTCAACCAAGGGAATTTTTTACTATATTTAATTATCAATTATTTATGGTTGAGATAAAATATTTTAAAAAATGTTATAACCATAATAACAAGATTAATTTCCATTCATTGATCAGTGTGTAAATTTTCAATCAAATCATATTATGATCTACTGTACTTTGTTATGTTCTTCCTAGTTTATTATAAAACATTTTCACAAATATTAACATAATAACTTTGATTGAATTCATAATTCTGTAACATTCATACAAATTAAATTCATAATTCTGTAACATTCATACAAATTAAATTCATAATTCTGTAAAACAAGATTAAACTCATAATTAATATAGTACCTGCAAGTTTGACTAGGGAAGACTGCAAACGAGGGTCAGCAGAAAGAGCCAGGAAACCCAAATTGGACGCTGCCGCCCATCGATGAATCCCTTCGTCGGCGCAGCCACACTCCACCATCTTCTTAACCATCCAAACCAATTCCGCCGCCAATTTCTCCGCCGGAACACCACCCAAACCTCCCTCTCCTCCTCTCACCCTCCATCCCACCGCCCTAACCACCTTCCATATCCTCCGCCTCATCATCCTATAATACTCCACACCATCTCCTTCACGTTCAACTTCTCCTTCTCTCTCCGCTACCTTCCCTTCCAACTGATTCAACGCTCTCCCAAACGCAGTCGATAAAGCAACACGGTTAACCTCACGCAACGAATGAACACCGTCGAGATGATTATCATCAATAATCTTCTCCGTTAACGATCGAACAACTTCATACTTTCTTGAACTAACTGGAATATCGTTTAACGCGGAAAGAAGCTGAGAAAGAGCGCGTCCAATTGCGGTGTCGTTTCGTGTATCGTGTGTGAATTTGACGGATTCTTCGTATTTTTGAATGAAGAAAAAAGAAGGAATGAAACGAAGGAGAAAAAGGTAAAAAGTGAGGATTATGAAACGGAGGGTTTGGAAGAGTTTGTAGTTGAGAGAGAATGAAAGGAAGGAGTTTTTGTCGGAGGAGTTGAAAAGGGATGAAATTAGGGTTCGGAGGAGCGGCGGAAGTGGAAGCGGAGTGGTGGCGCCGCCGTACGTATTTTCCGCGTATTTCTGCTTCCCCATATTTTCTTGTCAAACACGGTCTTTCCTTTTCAGTTATTTTTGTTTCACTTTGTTTTGTTTATAGTAGTGGAAAACGTTAATGTTGTTTATATTTAGGTGCATAATCTCATTTGAGTTGTATAAACTTTTTATTTTGTTTTATTTATCGTTAGTTGATTAATAATTAATAAACGCGTTTTGTAGGTTTTTTACTTATTGAACAACTGGATATTTTTTTCTTCTAGAAGGAGTAAGGGATTAAGGATATTCTTTCTTTTATTTTTATTTTTATTTTTATAACAGGATTAAGGATATTCTGTTTTATAGGTTATGTGTTAGAGTTCCAAAGACTTCATATTTCTGTTCAGTCAAAATTTCTCTATGTTTAGTGACGGAGTCAGAAATTTTAAGTTGCAAGGGCGATAGAATTAAATACGGAAAAATAAAAATTATAGGGTTATGCTAACATGTGTCCTAAAGACACATTTTAAGGATACTTTAAATAGTATTTATGTTTTGGACAAATCAATTGTTGACTTTTAAAAATATGAAATGCACAACTTTTAATGCAAATTTACTATCTATAATATACTAACAAGTGTCTTAAGGGCACATGTTAGTTTTTCCCAAAATTATAATATGACACATGAATAAAAGTAAAAATTGCTTATATACGAAACTAAATGAAGTATATATAAATGATAAAAGAGTTGATGCTTATATTATAAATTTGAAAAATGTTAGCTAGTAGGTCCGTGACACTAGTTAAGGAAGTAAAGATAGTAAAAATATCTTAAAATTTTGTGTGGTCAAATTTTTAAAGTATAAGATGTGTTGTTTTTAATATAAAATTTACTTTTTTAGTTTCTTAATTAATGATCTAGAGACACTAGTTAACATAATTTTTTAAATTTTAATCATTTAGAATTATATGTTAGTAATAAGTAAATAGTAAGTTTTTTTTGGCGCAAGTGGTAGTAGTAATTAAGTTGTATGCGTGTTGCACATTTCACAGAGTATGCATGTTGGGTGGGGTATTGGCTATATAGAATATACTACCTCCGTCCTAAATTATAAGAGAAAAAACTCACTTTTTTTGTACTAAATTATAAGGAAAAAATACAAATATTTATATTTTTTAAGATTTCTTTTTGCTTATTCTCATGAAATTAAATGCATACAGCATTTAATTGACTCTCTCTCTTACCTTTTCTATAACCAATAACCAATAAAAATTATTTTTACATCTTTCCATGAAACTATTTTCAAGAAAAATACAAAGAAACATATTTCAAATTATTATGTTTTGGTTTTTCTTAATAAGTGTGTTTTTTATTTTTTCCCTTATAATTTGGGACGGAGGAAGTACATTGTAGTCCCTGTGAGCTTAACTCAGTTGGTAGGGATATAGCGTTATAAACGCATGAGTCGGGGTTCGAACCTCGAACACTCCATTTATCCGCCTTTAAGGTGGAATATCTAGCCACTAGGCTACTTGACAAAAAAAAAAAATATACATTGCAATTTAAAAAATAGGGTTAAATACGTTTTTAGTTCCTACATTTTACACTATATTTAAGAATAGTCCCTACATTTTTTTTATGGTGAAAAAAAATCCCACAATTTTTTCCGTTACTACTTTTAGTCCTCGCTGTTAAAATTTTAACAGAATGCTGACTTTGCACCTATTTTTATTAAAAAAAATAAAAGGTTAAATACATTTTTAGTCCCTACATTTTACTCTATAGTAAAAAATAGTCCCTACATTTTTAATAAAAGTATTTAACCCTTTATTTTTTTTTTAATAAAAATAGGTGCAAAATCAGCATTCTGTTAAAATTTTAACGACGAGGACTAAAAGTAGTAACGGCAAAACTTGTAGGATTTTTTTCACCATAAAAAAATGTAGAAACTATTTTTGACTATAATGTAAAATATATGGACTAAAAACGTACTTAACCCTAAAAAATATTTGTGGAGGCACATGCCCCCAATGTGGTGGTTGTGGCTCCGTCCCTGACGTTCAGGTAGTCGGTCATCGGTAGTTGTTCGATCAAAATCAAACAATTTAAGTATAAATTCGGTATTTTAAAGTGTAAACTAAATATTAAAGTATCTTTTTTTTAACCATGATAAAAAAATACCATTTTTTATGTCTCTACGTGAATGCATCAATAATCCGATTACATTGGATTCGATTTATGGTGAAGTGGACTATTATTCGGCGATTATCAAAGGTACGTTGATATAATATTGATACCATTTAATTCAATTTGATGGATTTTGTGTCTGGTTGTGATTCCCACCATGTAAAACTATACTGCTAATAAAAATAAAAAAATCAAAAAGAATATACTTTGCCAAATGCCAATTTTAACTTTATTTTAATGACTTGATATCTAATTCACCGATGAAGTTTGGTTTAGCAGAAGAAGTTTGACTTATACAACATAATGAATTAATGTTTAAAATTTTAATTAATAGTTACTATTTGACACGTATCCAATAAGATTATTTTGAATGACGGAATTTATGAGAAACTCAAAAAAATAATAAAATTAGTCTAATATTTTACTATTTATATGTGTATATTCTACTTTTTTTTTTACTCAAAAACAACAATATTCATTCATTCATTCAAATTCATAGGAAATACATCAATCGAAATCATTACATATTCAAGTTCGCTAAAAACTAATAAGGATGAATCTGCAAACAGGCTCACAACATCCGAGTTAATAGCATAAAACGGCCTAATGTCATTGACAAAACCTACAATTGATTTGACAAACTTCAAATGTCCGGAATAATTATGTATCCGGATATGTAACGTTGATGATGCTAAAGTCATTGAATCTACACTGAATTTGGATCAAAACAAACCTGCAAATCTGAACAAAAGAACAAACACTGTACCAAGACGGGACAAATATCATACTAAAATGAGACCAACACCGTACTAAGACTGGACAAACAAAACAAATACTACGCACTAAGACGAGATTAAAACAACACCAGATGAAACAATCACAAGAGAGAAAACTGGAATAAAACCTAAAAAGTATGTGAATATCAATTATTTAAATAAAAGAAATAAAAAACAATCAAGAGGGGTGATTCCGGATCAAAATTGATCATAAACCACCTCTCTTTAATTGATAAACCAAGAGAAACCAAAAAGTGAAAAAGCCGGCGGCGGCAGAGAGCGATGAGAGAAAGAATTAGGGTGTACTTCTTTTTTTAATGTGATTAAAGTAGGCATTTTTACAGGAGAAGCTAAAAGTCTACATATTTATTACTCCATCCATACCAAAATATAAGTTATTTTGACCAAATTACGCAAATTAAGAAATATAATTAATATTGTATGGAAAAGAGAAATTATGAGTTAGTTTACAAAATTGTCATTCATTAATGGTATAGGAAAGTTAAATTGAAGAATTGAAAGAAGATAGAGTAATACATAGTTAAGAGTATAATAGGAAAAATAACATTAAATGTTTCATTGATAATGTAAAGTGACTTATAATTTGATACAAATTTTTTACTCAAAGTGACTTATAATTTGGTACGAAGGGAGTAATGATCACCGTCGTTTCGTGATCAAAATAATTTTAAAATAAAAAGTAGTACAAGGTAGTGACCTTGGTCGTTTCGCAAGGACTCACGATCGGTTTAACAATATTAGAATGAATTTAAAGGTTGCAATTTGGGGTTTTTTTGTTTGTGGAAGCAATAACAGAGATTACGAATTTAATTAATATAAAAGCAATCAATCCATTGGTTTTAGGCAACTTTGTTTATCATCTATCATAGGTTCTTATATGAATATTCATACAGTTTATGCTTCGGCTGATTATAGAACTAATTTAACAAGCGAAAATCAGTTTTATAACGAATTCGTTGATTAAGCACCAGCGTGTTCGACTAACTATGGCGATGATCAAGCGTCACCAATAACACAGTTAAAAATCATAACAATAATTCGGCAGCCCTATTTTGCAAGCGAAAATAATATAACAATTTCCTATTCAGATTAATTTGAACAAGCGTGAATTAATTTGAACAGTCTCAATGTTATGAACGTGAAACAAAATAATTAAGCATCAATTGCATCAACTCATACACAAAAGAGAGACAAGAAAATTGATATATGATAAGCATAAACATAACGATTTGCTATTAAAACCGAACCTCAAGATTCGAGAACAAAGTTCCTTACACCAATGGATCAATAGAAGTTTAGTTCTCCATGGAAGATGACGGCTGCTCTAGGGTTTGAATATTTCGTGAACAGTGAATGAATACCCTAGCAGCCTTTTTTCGGTTTAAATAATACATGGAACGGGCCTCAAAACAATTGGGCCGAAAAATATAAAGTTGTGCTGAATTAAATTCGTCTGGAACATAAACGCAATTATTTGACACACTTGCGCTCCGAACTGGGTTTTGGCCTCAACATGAAAGTCGTAGCTCTTGATCTCAGCTTTCCAACGCATCTTCCCGCGCCTCAATCCGATATTTGTAACTCCAGTTATGACCTGCGGACCGGAAGGGTGTCAAAGTGCTATTTATTCATAAATTAACTGCGAAAATAAAATAGAGTTAGAAATAAACTTAAATATAAAAACACCTTAAAATAGTGAAAATAGTAAATTAAACCATAGGAATACACTAGTACAATAGTAGAAGAATGTGCATTAAAATGCACTGATCAAATTCCCCCACACTTGAACTTTTGCACTCCGAGCAAAACTCAAATGAAAAATTTAAAAACAAATCACAAGTAGTCAACATATTCCAGGTTTCAAGCTTCAAACCTTGGGTCAAAATTCAAAGATTGGCACAATTCTTATCTATCAACTTTCAGTAATAATCTTGCGTGTGTGTGTGTACTGTCTCCCACTGTCAACCAAAGTAATGTCAAGATCCCTCTCTGAAACTACCATTCTAGATGCTAAGTTGTCATTCTTTTCCTATAATTTTGGATTTAACCAGAATTTCAGACTAGGGGGGGCTATTTCTTTTCAAGAGATCAAAAGCTTTTCAACATCAACTCAGGGGCAACTACCTTCAAGCTTTATTATAGTTTATTATTATTATTGTTTTTAAGCTTTAGGTACTACTCCACCTTTTCACCTGACGGGATCTTACTTGTAATAAGTCCAACCTGTTACTCAGAGTAGAGCATCCTACACAGCACTTGTTCCTCCAGTTTCGGGCACAGGAACTTATTATATTCATTAGTTTTAGCTCTTAAACAGTTTCCCTTTTTCTCAATTAATAGCAATGATCGGTCTATCTGTTACTCTAGCCTTTCCCCCACACTTAGTTCTAATCATACCTCCATTATATTCAAATTAGAGAACTTAGTCTAAAGAATAAATATTTCAGAGATTTATCTAGACATTACTAAGTTTGACAGTGTTCAAGCAGTTGTGCATTAAGTTGCAAAGACTATCATGTCAAGTATCAAAACAAAAAACTCCAAAAATTTCACTGACCCTACAGCTATCTGCCCTAGCCTTAGAACATGTGACTACTCATGATGATTTATTTTATTATTATTTTTTTTTTAAAACACAAAAATGTAAATGTAAATGTAAAATGTCCCTCCCCCACACTTAAACCAGACAGTGTCCGCAATGTAATCTAAACATAAAGTGAGAGTAAAGGAAGGAACACACCCGAGGGGCTAAGGTGTAGCGGCTGGCGCTTCTATGTCTGGTGGTTTTGGTGGAAGCCCTTCCACACTTTTATGGAGCAGCTTCAACCGCTGTCCTTTTGCTTTGAAAACCTTGCCAGTACCTGTACTTTTAATTTCTATAGCACCAGAAGGAAAAACATTAGTCACGACAAAGGGGCCAATCCACTTGGATCGAAACTTACCAACCATATCTTTCAGGCGAGACTTAAACAGCAAGACTTTTTGGCCAACAGAAAATTTCTTTTTGGAAATCATCTTATCATGGAAGTGCGTAGTCTTTTCTTTATCATGGGAGTGTTTGGTTGGGGCAGCCGGAATGTCAAGAACTTTAACCGTACAGACTGCCTCATTGACAACAACTTCACCTGTATGAATGTTATTATCCTGCAAATCAGATTCAATCTTAGCACAAACAGAGCAAAGGTTAGTGTTAGTAACTAAATCCATATAAAAAACAGAATGTTCTTCCACGGGATGTTTCATGGCATCAAAAATGTTAAACTTAGCGACAATGTCGCCAAACTCCATGGACATGGTTCCATCATAAACATCAACTTTTGTTCTTGCCGTTCTCATGAATGGTCGGCCTAGAATGATGGGTGCCCTGCTGGAATTAGTTTCTCCCTCCATGTCTAGAATGTAGAAATCTGCAGGAAGAATCAAGTCATTAACTTGCACCAGGACATCTTCTACCTTCCCAGCAGGGCGGGCATTGCTCCTGTTTGCTAATTGCACGATTAAACCTGTAGGCTGCAAAGGACCAAGATCAAGGTTATTATAAATGGAAGTAGGCATAACATTAATACCTGCTCCCAGATCAAGCATACAATTTTCAAACTTGCGATCCCCAATGGAACAGGGAATAGCAAAAACTCCTGGATCATCACACTTTTCTGGCATGGTCTGACTGATAACTGAGACATTAGCTGAGGAACCAGTTTTGGGCTGAATGAAAGCAGAAACATTTCGTCCCAAACTGACTCTCTCATTTTCCTTCAACTTCCTCTTGTGTGTGCACAAGTCTTTCAGGAATTTTGCATATTTAGGAATCTGTTTAATTGCGTCAAGGAGAGGAATGTTAACCGCACATTTTCTGAATACATCTAAAATCTCCTTGTCTTCCTCAACTGTCTTCTTGATATTTTTCTGCACCCTTTGAGGAAAAGGAATTGGTGGCACATATATGAAGGAAAATTGATACGATAAAAGCAGCGGAATTTTAAAATTTTCCTTTTGTGATCCTTACGAATGGTCATGAATTGTGTTTAGAGTTTTACCTTTTGGTTCGAAAACTCCCTTTAAATCATGAACGGCTATCGAACACTTCGAATCACGAACAAGGTCACGAACAAGAACCTCGAACCATCACGAACAAGGTCACCACCAAGTCACCAACGAATTTGATCACAAACGTTAAAGGTATAACGCCTCTAGCCAGTCCACACGAACAACAACCTTCAATGGAGTGCTAGCTCCAATGGTTTGAAGGGTTAGGAGAAAGGAGGCACAAAATAAGGATTAGGGTTTTTCACAAAAACTCTAGAAAGGTGATTAGGGTTTCTCAAGAGAGGAGAGAACAAAGGCTCATGAGAATGAGTAACAAAAGTGTGTCACTATTTCTCCTTACCACAAGGGTTCTATTTATAGAACCACTTGCCATGGCAAAATTACACTAAAGCCCTTTTAACTAAATGGGCTATAGTGGGCGCCATTCTCATGTAAATATGTCTAGTACATATTTGCACCCCCTTCTTGCTACATCATACCATATGATGTAATGCTCATTTTAATTACCATAATACCCTTATCATATTTCCTTATTTCTCCAAGGTGCACCGTACCTTACGGTGTTCCAATCTCACTAGATTGTTCTTATGTGTGTGACCCTGTAGGTTTCCGTAACATTGACAATTATAATAAATCACTATTTATTACAATAAACAGTGAGCGGTATCTAGCAACACATCACTGCTACTCAAGTTACGAGAAATTAACATGTGATCTAAACATAACCTCTTGTGATAATATCAGTGTGTATAATTACCCCTTTGCCCTTTATGTCTATATTGAACACAAAACATACTTGGTGTCATCTTTGTCCAGTTCAATATTGGGCCCATGACATTTATCCTGTTATGCAGGATTGGCAAATTCCATCTAGGTCACTACTGTCCCTCAGCATGCTTTGTGAAGTACCCATCAACTGCCTTTATGGTTATCCTGTTACGGACAACGTTAGATCAGCAACAAAGTACTTGACTCCACATCTAGGGTACAAAGTGGTTTCAGGTCTAAGGGCGGTTTACACCATTATCACCATGAGAGTAACTTATGACACTTTGCATAACTTTGCATGTAGTACTCTCATAGCGGGTCAATCCAGTATAAATATTACTCCTAATATTTATACCTACGTCAAGACTTGATAACTCCTTATCCCATGATCCATGAGATGTGATCATCAGTCTATCTTCATAATAGTCTTTATGCTTTAAGGTTATCCCCTTTACCTTAAAGCTCGACTACGGATACTTTAAGAATAGTGTCCTTATGTTTAATATTATCTCATGATTAAGTCACACTTAATTATTAAACGGACTTTCTATTCTAGGGACTTCATTATTTTGCAACCTTACAAATATAATAAAGAAATGCCATATTTATATTCAAACTCCTAAAGCAAATACTATGAAAATAGATTGGCTCTTAGGGCTTACTCCAACAATCTCCCACTAGCACTAAAGCCAATCTAGGTTTCTCTTAATACCTATAGACTTAGTATGCCCATCACGCTTCAACTGCGCAAGAGGCTTTGTTAGTGGATAAGGAACTATTTCCTATGTTGGTATCTTACGTATCTTCCAACGTTCTATTTCGATCTCTATCGAAATATATAAGTGTCTAAGTATATTCATGAATCGTCCGTGAGATCTATTTTCAAGTGTTCTTGCAAGATTAAACTATTACCATCACTAATGTGATTAATGTGACTTGTAACACCGGAAACATATCTTTAGCTCAATCATGAGCCAAACGATCCAATCTTAAATACTCAACTTATTTAACTGAAACAAACATATTACGAAGCTTATCTTATAGCTTTCAATGCTTGTATTCAGCCATGATATACAATACATTGGTATGGAAACTTCCTTCATTATAACTTCCTTATAATGATCCTTCCCATACCTATCTATTTCAAGAAATAGGCCTTAGTTCCTTTAAGGTCCTTAGGGATATTCTTGAAGGTAAGTTAGTGTCAAACACTAATTTCAATTTTGGTACATAGGTTATTCCTAACTCTTTAGGAATTCTTGCCTAAGTGTTTCATCAAGAGTTATTTTCCTAGTCATGTCTCACATGTATAAGAAAAATGTCTTGATGATTAATATGATATCAGATATTATCACTCCCACTAAAACTTTGTATGCACAAGATTTATATTTGTCCTTCATTTGTTTTCCACAAACTTTCAAAAGGAACAAATATTCAAATTTATTCGATCTAATCAAAGTTAGATAGGTTTGTCCTTGTTAATTTGTTTTCATAAAACTTCATAAAAGGAACAAACAATAATTTAATTTTCTGAGAACTCTATCTAATCAAAATTAGATAGCTACAAGTTATATACCTTTCTAGCATCATTTGGATCAACAAAACCCTTACGTATATGTCCAACGCATATATATGAGGTCATTCCAATTAAGGAATGCAACTTTGTTATCCATCTACCAAAACATGTAGTACAACATTTAGCAGAAGCAATCAAATATTATAAGGTATTCTTAATACCATCCATATCAGTGTTCAAAAAGAATACTCACTTTCATCGTATGAGTCTTACTCATCTTGAAGACATAACCATTATCTACATAAGGTTAGTGTATATGGATTCTGTATGAGATTTCATGGCATTTAGCCACTTCTCATAATCTAGATCGTCTTACGACCTTTTAGAAAGTCAAAGACTCATCTTCCATGAGAATCATATCACATTGCTGAGTCATGATAAAACCATACCTTGTAGCCATATGTGATATGTTAGACTTATCTTGGATTTGTGCAACTTTAAAACAATGGTTCTTCAACAACCTTGAGGAACCGGTTTGCATTCCCTTTTAAATAAATATGTTTTGTGGTACTTGAATTTATTCAAGTTGTATATCACTCCCACTGTCTCTTTTAGAGACACACTCCCACTAGAGGAATGTTTCAAACCTAGCAACAAAACAACCTTTTGTCCTTAAGAGTGATATAGGACCAATATCCCTTTCTTTAGGATATTTCCACTTATTCATTCATTCATTTGGAATTAGATTTATCTAATAAATTTTAATCCAAAATTCTCATAAAGACAAACTTGGTACTCTTACCTCCATATCGCATATGGTGTCTTTATGATCATTTTAAAAGGGAATTAATTGTGGGTGAAGATTAATTATAAGTAAAGAGATTTATAGAAAGAGTCAATATATAATTAAACTATCCTTAAATCATGTCAAACATGATGTGATAAAATAGTTATTATAGTCTTTTAATTAAGTATTTACTGATATGACTCATTCATATAACTTAAATACTTTTGTCGAGTTCTATTTTCTTCATTGTTGAATTTCTTTGACAAATTCAAAGATTTCTAATTGGTGTCATACACCTACCAACATCTAATGATTTTAATCATCAATGTTAATGAAGTAAAATAAACTCAATATACAAAATATGTTTAGTGGTCGACATACATCTCATGTATATTGTTCAAATAGGTCATGCGTTATTTTATTGACACATCGAATATTTGTACTAAACAACAATGCTCTTGATATATTTAAGGTCCAAATCATATTTGGCTCTTATCACGATTGTTATAGATAACCCTATCAAGACCATGGAACCCTAGTCCATTACTTGACTTGGAGTAATAGTATAGAAAGCTTTGCTTAAATGATAGGACCATTACTTGTCTTATCATTTAAGGCTACAATTCATATATTGTCAATACAAGATATACAATTGCTACTTCTATTACTAGATGGAATTCAATAACAATTATTGTGTTCCATTTCAAACTCGATTTTAAGTCATTGCATAAGCTCTCATTATCAATGAAACAATTTTCATTCTAGATATGGGTTGACTTAAAATTATAGCCAATGTTCTAATTCTTTAAGCATCTCTATTTTCGAAAAATTGAGATTCAACATCTTGTATCATATACTTTTGATGTAGAAATAGAAATTTTGACTTTCTATAACAATATGTGTATTATTGAAGTCTCACTTCATACTTTTGGTTTGACTCTTCCAAGAACTATTTACGTCATTTTTATTTAATGGTCTAACCATAGCCGTTCTTCTTTGACAACCATTTTGTACTATTCAAATAAGAGGAATATAAATCTTATTTATATTATATCTCAAATCTTTGATAGTGCAAATTAATTCTCATTCAACTCAACAAATTCCGGTAGATATTCAAAACAATTTTGTCTATATCTATTCCATTATAATTTGTTAGATTGATCCTATGACCAACTTTTTGATCCATTGAGAAATTTATCATACTCTAAAGTTCTTTCAAAAGGATCTTACTTGAGATTAAATGATCACATCATTTATTATATATTCTATATCTAGACGTCAACTTGATGCTTCTAACAAGTATCCCTTTTCCAATCTAGTTATGGTAGGTTGTTCACAGTTTATAGTTCAAGACTTATAGTTTTCTCGCATTTGAGAACAATTCTCAATTTGTACCAATACAGAAACTCCTTTCTGAAAATCTTGTCCTTCATAAGGACAACTTAATATGTATTGTATTTCGAAATTCTAATTACAAAGATATGTAAGATATTATGACTAAATCATATTTAATTTGGTCTTTAATTAAATACGCTCCCACTATTTTACTCAAAACAAATGACCCTCGACATTTGATTCGGAAAATCCCGTTGGAAGATTTTCTAGTGAGAATGAGATCCATATTTCACTTCGTTTTAAGTCAGCGTTGGGCTGATTACACAAAACTTAGTTATTTAGGTAGGAAACTCCTTTCCAATTGTATCTCATACAACTCTCATATCCTTTCTATTGGGTGAATAACACTTATTCTAATCCATCACATGGAATAACCCAATACTTGCTTCTAAAGTCATATAATCTTATTATATTTTCTTTAGTTAAGTTAGACCCATTAAATAGCGATCGGATAAATGAATTACCTCACCGCAACTTATCAATATTGACAATGCACTTCGCGTTGGCAAAACCTACATTGATCGATATTGATCTTGAAGGGCGCTATTCGTTGGAAAGCAATAAAACTTAATATTAATTCCTTTGAGGGCTTTTATAATTAATTTGATCTCACCTTACCACGGCTTACATACAATGACGTCACTCCATACATAACATGCATCAACATACATAATAAATAAAATGAAACAGTTATGGCCCATAGCGCATTTGTTCTCCCAAGCCAATGAGAGAACCTAATCTAACCTAAAACGATCTATACTTCTCCAAGCATGATCTCCAAGGTTGACCTCCATTGTTCTTCTTCTTCATAATATTACATAATAATATAAAAGAATACTCGTTTTACATACGAGGGAGTGGATGAGAAGAGAATATAGAGAATAGAGATAAGGCACGACACGCAGGCCGTATTTAAAAATCAAATGCAATAAAATAAATAAACTAAGGCCATAACCGATCATCAAATATAATAATAACAAACAAACTTTATTATTATTAAAGTCTCATAATTAATTAAATCCGGCGATTGATCAAATCAGGTAAGTTTGATTCAAATATTTAATTCACAATTAAATATTTCGAATCAAAATTTGCTAAAATAAATAACATTATTTTAAAGTAGAATTAAATCTTTTGACAATTCTCCAAATATGGAAAATTATTTAATCAAAACCTTTTTGACTAAAATATTTCCAAAATTGGTAATATTATCTTTTAAAACAATTTTAAAAGATATTTCTAGAGATTTGAAACGATTTCATAATTAAATATATTTGTCAAATATGGAAAATTATTTAATCAAAACCCTTTTGAATAAAATATTTCCAAAATTGATGATATTATCTTTTAAAACAATTTTAAAAGATATTTCTAGAATTTTGAAACGATTTCAAAATTAAATATATTTATCATCTACTTTTCGCATCAACACTTGATACGTTTTGCAAATCCTAATTTTAATGACACAACATTTGTGCAACCCTTTCATGCCGTCAAAATTCCTTATGACCAAATTCAATCCAATTGATCAATATGTCATTGTTTCACCATACAAATGTCGGATTCCGAAACAAATGAACACGGCTCGCTTTAATTGAATAACTTTCATAATAATTTTAACGAAATTACTAACGGTATATCACATACACCATTTTGCATTACGGTTACTTATATCATATATAAGTTTATGGCCGTTCTTGATTGTGTAACCTTAGGACAATTAACATATCGCATGCTTCACCATACAAGTGTCGGATTCCGAAGCCGTTTCAATGTTAATTACCCAATTCATACACAAAACTTACATCACATGTAAGTATTGACCGTTCTTGTTTGTGTAACCTTAGGACAATCAACATATCGCATGCTCCACCATACAAGTGTCGGATTCCGGAGCCGTTTCAATGTTAATCATCCAATTTATACACAAACAACCGTCAAATTTTAATTACTCGATTTTAATCTTTTATTAACTGTTTTAATCATATTAAAACTGAATTCATGAATTTAAACAAACATCAATTCATGGTTTCGTAAGTGGCTCTGATACCACTGAAGGAAAATTGATACGATAAAAGCAGCGGAATTTTAAAATTTTCCTTTTGTGATCCTTACGAATGGTCATGAATTGTGTTTAGAGTTTTACCTTTTGGTTCGAAAACTCCCTTTAAATCATGAACGGCTATCGAACACTTCGAATCACGAACAAGGTCACGAACAAGAACCTCGAACCATCACGAACAAGGTCACCACCAAGTCACCAACGAATTTGATCACAAACGTTAAAGGTATAACGCCTCTAGCCAGTCCACACGAACAACAACCTTCAATGGAGTGCTAGCTCCAATGGTTTGAAGGGTTAGGAGAAAGGAGGCACAAAATAAGGATTAGGGTTTTTCACAAAAACTCTAGAAAGGTGATTAGGGTTTCTCAAGAGAGGAGAGAACAAAGGCTCATGAGAATGAGTAACAAAAGTGTGTCACTATTTCTCCTTACCACAAGGGTTCTATTTATAGAACCACTTGCCATGGCAAAATTACACTAAAGCCCTTTTAACTAAATGGGCTATAGTGGGCGCCATTCTCATGTAAATATGTCTAGTACATATTTGCACCCCCTTCTTGCTACATCATACCATATGATGTAATGCTCATTTTAATTACCATAATACCCTTATCATATTTCCTTATTTCTCCAAGGTGCACCGTACCTTACGGTGTTCCAATCTCACTAGATTGTTCTTATGTGTGTGACCCTGTAGGTTTCCGTAACATTGACAATTATAATAAATCACTATTTATTACAATAAACAGTGAGCGGTATCTAGCAACACATCACTGCTACTCAAGTTACGAGAAATTAACATGTGATCTAAACATAACCTCTTGTGATAATATCAGTGTGTATAATTACCCCTTTGCCCTTTATGTCTATATTGAACACAAAACATACTTGGTGTCATCTTTGTCCAGTTCAATATTGGGCCCATGACATTTATCCTGTTATGCAGGATTGGCAAATTCCATCTAGGTCACTACTGTCCCTCAGCATGCTTTGTGAAGTACCCATCAACTGCCTTTATGGTTATCCTGTTACGGACAACGTTAGATCAGCAACAAAGTACTTGACTCCACATCTAGGGTACAAAGTGGTTTCAGGTCTAAGGGCGGTTTACACCATTATCACCATGAGAGTAACTTATGACACTTTGCATAACTTTGCATGTAGTACTCTCATAGCGGGTCAATCCAGTATAAATATTACTCCTAATATTTATACCTACGTCAAGACTTGATAACTCCTTATCCCATGATCCATGAGATGTGATCATCAGTCTATCTTCATAATAGTCTTTATGCTTTAAGGTTATCCCCTTTACCTTAAAGCTCGACTACGGATACTTTAAGAATAGTGTCCTTATGTTTAATATTATCTCATGATTAAGTCACACTTAATTATTAAACGGACTTTCTATTCTAGGGACTTCATTATTTTGCAACCTTACAAATATAATAAAGAAATGCCATATTTATATTCAAACTCCTAAAGCAAATACTATGAAAATAGATTGGCTCTTAGGGCTTACTCCAACAATATACTCTTTCTTTTTCGGGTTCGGTCTCAATTGTAACAGAAGGAGGTTCAGGAGCAGATGATGATGCAACGGTTTTCTTCTTCTTTTTCTCTGGAGCTGGTTCTGACACTCTTCCGGATCTCAAAGTAATTGCACTCACATTCACATTCGGATTCAGCACTGTTTGTGCAGGAAGGTTACCCGAGCCTTGAGCTTGTAGTTGGCCTATTGCATTGGCCATTTGTCCCATCTGCGTTGTCAGGTTCTGAATGCTAGCATCTGTTCGTTGTGCCAGTTGCTTGACAAGGTCTTCCAATGAAGAAGTGGCTGGTGGGGCAGCAGGGGCTGCAGCTTGTGACTGATTCCCATATTGGAGGTTTTGATGATTCCTCCAACTAGGGTGATATTTGTTGGTGGAGAGGTCAGGATTGTTGTACCTGTTTTGATTGTAAAGGGCTGCTGCTGCTGTATATGCTTGAGGAAGCTCAGTTATTGTTTCATTTTGTAGAATGGGGCATGTATCAGTCGGGTGCTCAGAAGAAGTACAAATACCACACACTTTTGCTGGTTGAGCTTTGCTAACTGCCAATTTTTTCACCAAGGAAGTAAGTTCATCAATTCTAGCATCAAACTTGGTTTCGAGCGCCTTGATGGAGGAAGAGGAAGACTGAATCTCATTTACACTTGCAGAATTATTTCTGGTTGTAAACTGTTGCGAGTTGAGTGACATGTTTTCGATCAAGGCCTTTGCAGCAGCTGGAGTTTTATCAACAAGTGCTCCACCACTTGCAGCATCCAAAATGTTTCGATCCATTGGTAGCAACCCTTCATAGAAATATTGGATGAGTAATTGCTCGGTGATCTGGTGTTGGGGACAACTGGAAACTAGATGTTTGAATCTTTCCCAGTACTCTGCCAATGATTCGTTTCCTTGCCTAATGCCGCATATTTCTTTTCTGATTGATGCTGCTCTAGAAGCGGGAAAGTATCTCTCTAGAAAGACCTTCTTCAGATCATTCCAAGTTGAAACAGAATTTGGCTCAAGGTAGTAGAGCCAGTCTTTAGCAGCACCTTGTAACGAGAATGGAAAGGCTCTCAACTTGATGTGGTCTTCCGTGATACCTTCAGGCCTCAATGGTGTAGAACAAACTACCTGAAATTCCTTCAAATGCTTATGCGGATCCTCACCTGCAAGACCATGAAACTTGGGCAACAAATGTATCAAACCAGATTTCAATTCAAAAGGAATATCAACGTTAGTATATTGAATGCATAGACCATTGTAATTGACATCAGGAGCAGCAAGCTGCCTTAGTGTTCTTTGTTCAGCCATGTTATCAAAAGCAAGTTTAGAATCAAATAAAGTATGCAAAGGGAAACTATGTAAGAATCAGAATCAGACTCGTTAATGAAACAAATAGAAAGAAGAGATATGGTTAAAATAGACTCAAAAAAATATAAAAACACGAAATTTAGTATAATTAAGTAAAATAAGAATTTTGGAAATTAGTTTGGAATTTTCTGAAACTATAAAAACAGTAATAAATTAAAATAAAATAGTAAAACACGGAATTTGGACTTTTTAGGTTGCCGTCACCTATTTTTTCCCAAAATAGGGGATTTTAAACTCTGATTTTTTTCTGATGAACAGGTACAGGAAAAACTCGATTTAGAAAAGATTTTCCAGAAAACTGTTTTTTTACGAAAACTGATTATTAGGGCACGTAAAATCCAGAAAACACGAGAAAGCAAAGGCTAGAACGCAACCACACAGAAACTGAGTCTAATATTAGCTAAAATCAATTGAGAGTCCCCGGCAACGGCGCCAATTTGATCACCGTCGTTTCGTGATCAAAATAATTTTAAAATAAAAAGTAGTACAAGGTAGTGACCTTGGTCGTTTCGCAAGGACTCACGATCGGTTTAACAATATTAGAATGAATTTAAAGGTTGCAATTTGGGGTTTTTTTGTTTGTGGAAGCAATAACAGAGATTACGAATTTAATTAATATAAAAGCAATCAATCCATTGGTTTTAGGCAACTTTGTTTATCATCTATCATAGGTTCTTATATGAATATTCATACAGTTTATGCTTCGGCTGATTATAGAACTAATTTAACAAGCGAAAATCAGTTTTATAACGAATTCGTTGATTAAGCACCAGCGTGTTCGACTAACTATGGCGATGATCAAGCGTCACCAATAACACAGTTAAAAATCATAACAATAATTCGGCAGCCCTATTTTGCAAGCGAAAATAATATAACAATTTCCTATTCAGATTAATTTGAACAAGCGTGAATTAATTTGAACAGTCTCAATGTTATGAACGTGAAACAAAATAATTAAGCATCAATTGCATCAACTCATACACAAAAGAGAGACAAGAAAATTGATATATGATAAGCATAAACATAACGATTTGCTATTAAAACCGAACCTCAAGATTCGAGAACAAAGTTCCTTACACCAATGGATCAATAGAAGTTTAGTTCTCCATGGAAGATGACGGCTGCTCTAGGGTTTGAATATTTCGTGAACAGTGAATGAATACCCTAGCAGCCTTTTTTCGGTTTAAATAATACATGGAACGGGCCTCAAAACAATTGGGCCGAAAAATATAAAGTTGTGCTGAATTAAATTCGTCTGGAACATAAACGCAATTATTTGACACACTTGCGCTCCGAACTGGGTTTTGGCCTCAACATGAAAGTCGTAGCTCTTGATCTCAGCTTTCCAACGCATCTTCCCGCGCCTCAATCCGATATTTGTAACTCCAGTTATGACCTGCGGACCGGAAGGGTGTCAAAGTGCTATTTATTCATAAATTAAGTGCGAAAATAAAATAGAGTTAGAAATAAACTTAAATATAAAAACACCTTAAAATAGTGAAAATAGTAAATTAAACCATAGGAATACACTTGTACAATAGTAAAAGAATGTGCATTAAAATGCACTGATCAAGTAATTTAATAGATAAACAAAATAACAAATTATTGAAAACTCACACACACAAAGTGAATGAACTGGAGTTCATACCTCTTTCCTGAGCTAACAATGTCGGGATTCATGTTAGTTGAACTATGATTTGTCCACATGTCTAATTTACTAAAGTATATTATAATATTTTAAAAATAAATTGAAAATATTGACAGGGAGATTTCCTCTCTTGGTCAATTGGTCCCCTAGTAGCTACGACAAGTGTCAACGCTAATTTGAAATTGATGAATTCTATATATTTTATTTTGATATGTACTCGTACATCGTTGATGTAAATAATACTAATAAATTTATAAATAATATTTATTAATTTTTGAACCTTTAAAAATTATCCATCTTAGTGGTGTACTGATACATATTCAAATAAGATATGTATCGTGAAGGTGTGAAAACACAAGAAGGGGGGGGGTTGAATTGTGTTTTAGCCAAGTTAAAACTTTTTCAAGTTCTTAACTCAACTACGTTAGCAGCGGATAAATAACACAAATAATAACAAGATAGAGAGAGAGAGAGATCACACAAGCAATTTATACTGGTTCCTCTCACAAAACGAGAGTAGTCCAGTCCCCTTGCACTTCCAAGGGATTTCACTATAATCACACAAGATTACACCTGCTCAAGCACACAAGCAAGAGACTTCTCAACAATGCTCAAGCACACAAGCTTAAGACTTCACACTTAAGCACACAAGCTTAAGTTTCCTCAAGTAATGAAAAGTATATAACAATATACAAATGCTCTTAACAGAACCTAAAGAGAGCCAATACAAAGAGTACAGAGTATTAGACTAAAGTGCAAAAACACTTAACAGAGGTTCAGAGCTTGTATATCACAGAGTTCAGAGTTTGTTCAGCGCGAGTTCAATTCTTGATAATTCATATATATGTTGTAGCTGAATCTTCTAGTATATATACCACTAGAAAAGAGTCGTTGCAAAAGGAGCCGTTGGAGTTGATAATCTTTTGTCTTCAAGCAGTCTGTCTTGATGCAGTTTGGTTGTATCCAAAACTAAGAAAGAGTTTCAGTTACTTTGACTACTGCAGAGTGGACTTTCCTTATTCAGCTAACAATTCTGAAGACCCACGTTCTCAAGTGAGGACAGACAAAACAGGAGTAGCTGAACTGATCAGGCTTGAAAGGTCATTTTCTTCATTGGTAGAAGAGTTGACTTGAAGAGAGAATCTTCACAGATATCAAAAAGATCTTCAGAGGTTGATGAAGCTTTAGTCACTTAAGAAGTTCTGAAGACTTCATCATCTGAAGTTTGTAGCTTCTGAAGACCAACATCTTCTGAGCGCTTGTGAACTTCTGAATTCACATCCTCTGAACTTTACTCAGAGCTTATCTGATGCTTATATCTGCGCACTTAAAATAAATTTTTAGTCCTTCCAATTGTTTATTAATACTTTGTTATCATCAAAACCTTTATAGATTTAGGGGCAAACATTTTTAAATCAATTTTGTTCCAACATATCGGAGTATTTACCTTTAATTTTTTTTTTTGTACAATTTGAAATTAACTTTTATACATTGTCTAATTGTTTAAAACCTTTGAGTCATATTATGTTCAAAGAGACAACTATGAGTTTAATTTAATTATTGTTAATATTAATATTTATATTATGTCGTCATTTATAAACTTTGAGGCAAAGTTTGTTAGGAGATAAGTTAATTTGGTTGCTCATACTCTTGCTAGAGCGGCTAATTCTTGAGCTAGTTTTCATATATTTGAGTTTATTTCTTATTGTATTGAACATTTATTAATTAATGAGATAAATTAAGTTTGTGTTGGTCAAAAAAATTGTTTAAAAACTTTTATAGATATGTCCTATGAATCGTTCCTCTGATGTTGGATCCCTCCATTCCTTGTGGAGAATATGGGCTTGTCAAAGTGGAAAAACATATGTATTCTCTCTTTTTCTCGATGTCTATTTTGTACTTTTAAGGGCGCTTATAAATAAATGTCATTTGTATATCTTATGTTTAGGTTGAGTATAAAAAATGTGTAATAAAATACACATATATATTTTTTCAATAAATAAAAATATGAATATTTTTATTTTTTTGGCGTGAATCAAGAATTTTCTCGCGCAATTGTAGAGACTAGTCCATCAAGCTTTGTGGAACCCAAATAAATGGTAAGAAGAGACCCGCGCTATCTCATATAAGTGTTAGGTTATTTATTTTATAAATATACTTGAAACTTAAATCCACTTGAAACATGATTCCATAATATATATATATATATATATAAACTATTTTGATGTACATTCAATACCAAATTATTTTATAAATCAATATGAATTTATATAATTTATGTAAATGATAATGGAGAATAAATCATACAATTATCAAATTAAATATGCTTTCATACCATTTGCATTTGACACTTTTGTCTTTCTCACACCAGAGGCTGTGAGTCTTCTGCAAAGAGTTCAAAAGGTTATGAATAACAATGTTGTGTCCCCTAGAGCAATGAATATTGTTTTTAAGAGAATTGGTTTTGTCATTCAAAAAAAGTTAGCGGCGCAGCTTGTTGGCCGTTTGTCTTTCATTCATATGTAATTTCCCTATACTTATATATTTAAATATTTAAATGTTTACCTGGTGACCAGTTTTATTCAACCATTTTTTTATATACATTCTACTCCTGCATATTCAACAATAATCAACGATTTTATCGACAAAAAATGGTAATTAATCTTACAATACATTTTACTCGTGCATAAACATGTTCTCACACCCAGGGCCGGTTTTGGGCCAGGGCAGGCAGGGCCCGAGCCCAGGGCCTCCAAATTTTGGGGGCCTCAATATTTTTTCAGGCCCATCAAATTAATAGTAGTCAAGTATTGTTTCTGCGAATTTATAATACGAAATGAATGTTGTCTTGGTGGTTGGCGCGCGAGTTCAGTACTAAGATGGTGTGAGTTCAACTCCCACCTGTGGTACTTTTGTTTTATTTTATTGTAATCCATTTTTTTTGGGTACATTTATTGTAATCCATTTATAATGAACATTTCATAAACTATTTTTAAAATTGTTTCATTTTTTAAAATGGTGAGTTTTTTCTAAAAATAAAAGGTTACGTAATGAACAATAAAAACAAGTTTTTTTTTCCTTTCAATACCAAATTATTTTATAAATCAATATGAATCATATAATTTATGTAAATGATAATGCATGGAGAATAAATCATACAATTATAAAACTAAATATGCATTCTTTTTTATTCAACAACTTTATCGACAAAAATAGTAATTAATCTTACAATACATTATACTCGTGCATAAACATATTCTCACACCCACCAATGATTCATTACTCTAACAAATAACTTTACCAATCATGAAAGGTTAAGTAATGAACAGTACAAACAAGATTGATTTTTTTCCTTCTTATAATATTGTGAAAAGTTAAAAATATTCTCTTTACTATTATTATGTGACCACCTTACTATGTGTGTTAAAGTAACAAATACACTACAAAGATATACTTAAAATTATATATTAATTAATAGTTATAATTTTATGACAAACACAAAAGAACATATAAGTGTTAAAAATTATTTAATTATTTACTGTAAAAAAAAACTATTTCATTATTTATAGAAGAGCAAGTACTTTATACACTATAAAGAGATCAAATTGATCGTATTCTATTTTTTACATGCAAATTGAAAAGGAAAAAATGGCTGAAATTCTCAAGATTTTTTATGCTATGACTGCATTTCTTTTCTTATTTATTGTCGCAATGAAAGTTAGTGGTGATGATGGTAAGTCATTTTTTTTATCCTTTTCAAATTTTCTACACAATCTTTTATTATGTTTAATTAGTAACATTATTTTGTTATCTTTTTTCATTATAGATTTTATTAAATGTAAAGATGACGCTGATTGTCCAAAATTTTGGTTTCCTGTTAATATTAAATGCATTGATCATGAATGTCGATATTTTGGTAATCTTCATGATTTCGATGAGTATCAGACCTAGAAGAAGTACAAAGATTCCCTACAAATGAGAACGAGTTACTTGTGTTAGAAAAATAAATCTACAAATATGTTGTGAGTTTTCATTTAATTATTTTACAGTCACCAAATTTTATTTCTCTTTTTCTATTTTCTTGGACCTTGCATTTATAATTTTGTACTCCACCATCAGTTAGGTTGAAAAAAAAAAGTATCTTACTTGAAAGCCTACAATTGTTTTTTTTATGTCATAATATTTCTCTTTTCATATGCCTTGTTGGGTTTTAAAAGATATGGAAAAATAATCAATTAGATACTACAATAAGTGTAAAGAAATTAATCAATTATTTATTTTGTTGTATCCGCAACAATTTTTTTAAACTGGTGTATAACTCTGTGAACTAAGCTCAGTATTACTTACGTAATAGACTAATGTGTGTTTAGTATATTTTGTCAAAATAGAGACATGTGATTTAAAGGAAAATATATTATAAATCATATAGTTTATAGAAATGGTTCATATATATATATATATATTATGGAATTATATATGTTTCAAGTAGATTTAAGTTTCAAGTAAATTTACAAAACAAATATTCATATTTTTATTTTATTTAAAAAATATGGATGTGTATGTTATTACACATTTTTATACCCAACCTAAATATAAGATATACAAATGACATTTATTTATAAGCACCCTTTGTGTATTTTGTCAGACGCCATGACCGATGTTTGAACTTCGATCCTTCCACTTTATATGTGTGAGTTTTCAATAACTTGTTATTTCATCTATCTACCCAAAAAAAAAAATAGACATGTGAACTTTTAACTTCTCCTGTAAAAATACCTACTTCGATCACATAAAAGAAAATGCAAAATATACACGTATAAATGGTAAATATTAGATAAATTTTTATTTTCTGAGTTTCTCATAAATTTTGTCATTCAAAATAATCTCATTGGATACTTGTCAAATAGTAACTATTAATAAATCTTTTAATTAAAATTTTAAACATTAATTCCTTATATTGTATAAGTCAAACTTCTTATGTTAAACCAAACCTCATCGGTGAATTAGACATTAGGCCCATTAAAATAATAGATAAAATTGGCAAAGTATATTCTTTCTGTTTTTTTTTTCTTCAATTAACAGCATAATATTACACAGTGGAAATCGCAAGACACGAAATCCAGCAAATTGAATTAAATGGTATCAATATATTGTATCAATGTACCTTTGATAATTGTTAGAATAAGTTGATCTTTGTAAATAACACTTAGTTTTTAGTTAGTCAATAAGCTCCAACAGAGCCAAACAGAGCCAAAGGAACTTGTATATATACTTGTATCTGACTCATTATTCAGTTATGTGAATTCATTCCTTTTCATTCCTAGATCTACTTTGTCTTTCTTCTAACTGAATTCCAACTAACTCAACATGGTATCACTCGCATAAGATCCTCTTCGCTTCCGCTTCCACCGTAATGCCACCGCGCGTAGCTCCTCCGCCGCCGGCGGATCCCTCTTCCGATCCATCATCTCCTTACTATGTCCATTCCAGTGACGGCCCCTCCTCCGTCAAAGTCACACCTCTTCTCACCGGTGCGAATTATCATTCCTGGGCGCGTTCAATGCGTCGTGCTCTCGGTGCCAAACTCAAATTTGAGTTCCTCGACGGTACAATTCCGACGCCGGCTGATGCGTTCGATCCATCGTATCGTTCTTGGAACCGTTGCAACATGCTCATTCATAGTTGGATCATGAACTCTGTGGATCCATCAATCGCTCAATCGATTGTCTTTCTGGAGAACGCTTCTGATGTCTGGATCGATTTGAAAGAGAGGTTCTCACAAGGCGATCTTGTTCGCGTCTCCGAGCTTCAACAAGAGATTTACGCACTCACACAAGATTCTCGATCGGTAACTTCTTTCTACTCTGATCTGAAAACTCTTTGGGAAGAACTTGAAATTTACATGCCGATTCCTAATTGTACTTGCCGCGTTCGATGTTCTTGTGATGCTATGCGCGTTGCTCGCAATAATCACCATATGCTTCAAGCCATGCGTTTTCTAACCGGTTTGAATGATAATTTTAGTGTTGTTAAGTCTCAGATTTTGCTTATTGATCCACTACCTCCTATGACAAAGATATTCTCTATGGTGCTCCAATTTGAACGTCAAATTTGTTCTTCCAATCTTGATGATTCGAAAGTTCTTGTTAATGCTTCTGATGGAAAATCTAATAGTTCTGGTTATGGAAGATCTGCTTCCTCTTCCTCAGGTTCCAAACGTTATTGTACTTACTGTCATAAGTCTAATCACTTTGTTGAAAACTGCTTCAAGAAGCATGGAGTTCCACCTCATATGATGAAACATTACCAAGGTTCTGCTAATAGCGCTGCAACTGACGGGGGTGAATTTGGTAATAGTTCCTCAGCTGCATCACATGATACCAAAGACAGTGCCACAGTTCCTTCTCTCACTCAGGAACAATTTGATAAACTACTGAGTTTAATTCAACCTTCATCTGTTAGCCATGGTTCAAATCCTGCTACTTCCAATCAGGTTAGCTCATTCCAATCTGCTGGTCATTCATCAGCAGGGAAACAAGGTATAATCCTAACCAATTATTCTTATTCTTTGACTTGTCATAACATTACTCTTGACACTTGGATCATAGATTCAGGTGCTAGTCATCACATATGTGCCTCACTACATTGGTTTCATTCTTACAGTGAAATCAATCCCATGATAATCAAATTACCTAATGGTAATCATGTTACCACAAAATATGCAGGCACAATTGTGTTTTCAACTGTTTTTAGTCTAACTGGTGTTTTATATGTCCCTGAATTCAATATCAATTTGATTTCTGTTTCCAATCTATGTCACAATGCACATTGTTTAATAAGGTTCACTGGCACTTCTTGTATCATTCAGGAGCAGAAATCACTGAAGATGATTGGTTCAGCTGAAAGAAAAGATGGATTATACTACTTAGTCCAGACAAATGAAGGTTGCACTTCTTCAAGCCAGCATACTTCTACACTTTCAGTTTCTGCAAATAATGTCAGCCTACCTGATAGTGCTCTTTGGCATTTTAGGTTAGGCCATTTGTCCAACTCTAGGATAACTCTAGTATCTTTTGTGGTAAATTGTTTCGGTTGCACTGATATTGATTTGTATCCCCTGATATGCTTTCCTCCATGGAATTTCAATGTTGGTGTTATGGTGTATGTTAAAAGCTTGTTTTGGATTGGTGCAAGTAGATATGACCCCCCTTTATGATAACAATCAGAAATATTACATGTTCTAATGTGCTCTTATCTTCATGATTTGACTCATGAAAGGAATGTAAAAACAACAAATAAGGAAAATCAATTTGCTGATGCATGTGTCTTGCCATTATCTGTTTTTGTATATAGATTTGGTGGAAACTTCTAGGATATTTATGGTGCCTGGCTAATTTGTCGATTTAGGAATCACACTACTTTGCTTAAATTGAATTAATTCCATTTGATTCGATTTAATTCTATTCATGATTACCTAAGTTGTTTTTTCTTTATTATATTTTCTTGGTGTTTCTTAGTTTGTATACGGAATGATATATAGTTTTGGATTGTTGATTGATTTATATTACACCAGTCGATTTGTATTTGTGAAATCAGAGTGATATATGTAGTCTTGTACTTTTGAATGAATCTCTGGCAGATTTATATTGTCTTAGTGTTTCTCATTTACTAATTGTTTTGGTGGTGTGTTTCTGGTCAGTATACTCTCTAAATACGTTTGTGTTGAATGCAGTGTCTGCAAAGAAACTTTGGAGACTATGTCAGAGTCGGACGATGAAGTCATGCATGAGGAAGTCATGTATGAGGAGATGATTATGGAAATAATCAAAGTCGAAGTCAATTGCAAAAAAGCCCTTGCAATAATTAATAAATCAATACAGGAATCGAATAACCAGGAACATCAATATTTGTTGGAATTAAAGGCCCGCGTCTTATGGTATATGAAAAAACGTGATAATGGTAAGTTTAGTTTTCAAACATTTGTTTAAATAAGCTCCAATTTAAAAGACTAAATCACACACACAAATATATATGCACATTTTTAGGTGTATTGAGTGCTTTGGGGGAACTGTTTGATTCCGGGGTTGAATTCAGATTCCCAGTGACATACCTTGTGTATGGGTAAGTTTTTTTTTTTTTTTTTACATTTGTCATTTCTTTTATTCCCATGTCCCTATTGAACTTCCATTATCTGTTGCATTGATTCATTTATTAAATTTCAGAGCTTCCTCGCACGTTAAAGAAGGTTCTGAATCTCAACTAAAGATCTATAGGCTTGGATTAGAGCAAGCTGAGAAGAAAGATGACAAGATGGTGGATGAATTCAAACAGAGACTTCAACCTCTGGAGGAAGCAGCACATAGGAAGTTAGAGAAGTCAAAGAGGAAGATGAGGCGCGGGATGAATGTGGAAAAGCAGGAGGAAGAGGAAGTTCAAACACCTGTTAAAGATGTAGAACTGCAAACTGTCGTAGATGTGACGGCGTCCGAGCAAAGCGTCTTAGAGGAAAAGAAAAAGAATGAAGATGAAATTTTTCCTTTCCAGGTACAATTTTACACTGCCTTGGCAAAGGAAATATCCATTCATAGCAAAACCTTAAATATTAGAAGGCTAAATTATCACAAACCCATTTCCTTAACCAATATCACAAACTCAAATAAAAACTAGATACTTTGAAGCCCATCTCCTTTAAATAATTTATTAACTGTACTTGAAATGTAGAGCTCATCAGCAGTAACTTTAAAGTTTCTTTATCTTATCCAATTTCAGCAACTTCAGATAGGATCCCTTATGTTTTTCTTTTAAAGCACTAAAACCCTCCATATAATCTTCCCTTTCTTTAGCATTTATTCTTGCCATTTTTCTTTCAACAAAGCAAAATTGACCTAACTTACTAGTAGTTACTACTCAGCAAGCATTAACTATAAGCATGTGAATCGCAGAGCAATAACTGAACACATTTCCTTGAACCCGTGGCCTTGAATGAGAAGTAACATCTCTATATAGAACACTCGGGAAACTTTTTAATCTTATTGACAAATCCATGAATGTATCTTCCACAAAAGCTGTGACGCCGCTTTTAAATAAACAACCTGCCAAAAGATAAAGCCACTTGATCTGGAAAGTTGGGGAGTTAAAGACGAGCAATATTTTAACTTTGTAAATATAGGAGTCTATAAAGGTGAAATTTGTTGTAATGCATTTTGAGGAAAAGGCTAGTGTTTGGTAAAGAAATTACCAATCAGGAAGAGAAATAATAGGCTGGAAGAGTTTTGTGCAAGATGTTATCAATATATTTAATAATCCAGATCAGCAGGATCCCCAAGATATGTTCAACAAACTCACACCTTATCCAAATATGAAGATAGTTTTAAAGAACTTATATCACAAATCATAAACTATGGGATGGGGAAGGAGTACTATATATCCAGCTTTATTAGTGGACTAAAGCCTAACATTAAAGGGGATGCGATGTGAGGATGTTTAGGCCTCAAAGATTAGCAGATGCAATATTTTTAATGAAGCAAGAAGAGGCTAGAATACAGATGGTTCAAGCGGGGAATAAGGCTGCAACTCAGAAGGGGGTGATGTCCATTTCAGATTCATCTAAGGACGCTAGCAAGACTTTTTATACTAATAAAGGGGTTTCATAATCACCGATGGCAATGAGAAACAACAAAACCATTCGATCCAGTAAAGAGAACGACGATCGAAGATTGAGAGGCCTGTGTTTTAACTGTGATGAAAGTTACTCTCTTGGTCATAAACGTGATTTTTATGATGAAGATATAGATGTCAGTAAAATTTCTGGGCTTGATGAGAGGAAAGAAATGATTAAGTAGAAAAGACGGGAGAGATATCATTAAATGCTTTATCCGAAAGTTCAACGACTAGCACGATAAAGAATATTGTGCAACTTACTTGTGTTCGTTCGTGACAAACTAAATCTAATTTTTACAAGGAGCTCGCATATTAATTTTAATATCATTTGATTTAGAATGAAGTGGAAAGTGATTGTAGCATTTTAATTGTAGTCTTACCACCTCATCTTCAAAGACGCGGAAAATCAGAAACATCAGCTAAATGGGACATCATCTTCAACGGTTTATCTCCCAATGTGCTATCAAAACATGAGTCAGTATATAAGATAATGTTACCTACTCCTTAAATTTAAAACATTAAAGAACAGCAAAACTTAAAAACAAAGCTATATACTTACGCTGCATTACGACAAAGGCATTCAAACATAATCACGTAAAACTTCGGGAAATATCCACTTAATGTCTTCTCAATTTCAGCCCATGTAAAAATCTATAAGAAAAAACATAAACAAAGAAAAACAAAATCATAACCAAACACAATTTGGCTCGTACAGTCAAATTCATTAAAGGAAAGCTTATATGGGATACTAAAAATGATATTACCTTGTTTTTTCGATCTGTTTTGTACACGTGATCATTCAAATGCGAGTATGCTGCAACAAAAAATCGACAAATGTCGACTCTAGTGCGATAACCAAAGTTGCTTACTGCAATAACTCAATAGAATAAATATGTGTTTTCTTATAAAAAAGCAGGTTACTTTATTAAACTTTATTATGTATATATATTCTGGGCAAGTGGTACTTTTGTATGAACCAATATGTGGCAGTAGTTGTATAGGCTAATATGCACAGCCTTTTGTATGTTTCTAGTAGATGATATATAAATGATCTTTTGGTATATAATATTTATTTTTTTAAATATTGATGAAAGTATATGCATATAGTACTAATATCTTAGAATCTCATAAGCATGTTACTTAGAAAGAAATTAAGGACCCCTGGGAATGAAGATTAAAATAAACCTATAGATCCTATGCAGCAGTTTGTTATTAACGCAAAACTTTGTAACATGAGGTGTGTTCAGAATTTTATTGCAGAAAGTTAGTAATGTCATACCTTTGGATTTTGCATGTGCTGCTGATTCATCTGCATCATCATCTTCAGCATTTGAGGTTGTTGGTCCATGATAGTCCAGTATCTTCTTATAAATGCCATCAACAACAACATCATTCCAATTAGAAAACAAATTTGCATCCTCAAGACATGCTTCAATCGTATATCTAAACTTCAGATTAAGCTTGATCAACATCTTTAGCTCATGCGCAAATTGGATCCGTTCTTCCACGGTCCAGAAAAAGGGACAATTAATCACAAACCAAGCCGGACTGAAACTAAAAAACAAGAAACATAAACTATGAGTAACGCAAGTACAAAATTTGATAGTCATGCAACTATAGATTTAAAGTTAGTGTGCTAAACTTACCATCTCGAATGTTCAAAATCCAAAAACCTTCGTAGTTCAAGTGGGAGCTCCAAACTTTCTGTAATGCCACTGAATGGAAAAGCAATGACTGTCTTCATTAAATCTTTGAGTATTTTGATATGATCTACAGTTTGTTTCGTTCCAGTTCTCTTAACCATGCTTGGCAAAATCTTCCCTCTGCCACTTTTTGTAACAAACACATTGAATGACAAGTCCCCACAATCATAATCAGTTGCTGAGTATAAGAACATCATCCCTTGAATCACATCTCTACAATTAACAAGAAAAAGAACAAAGAGATTAACTACTACACAACCTGTATCTTTTTTTTTTTTTTTTCAGATTAAGAAATAAGAAATATAAAGGCAGAGAAGAATATATTACAGAATAAACTAATACAATTGCAAACATTTTACCTAAAAATTCTTCGAAATTTCTCAGAGATATGTTCCCACCACTGAGTTTCAGTCACTTCTGCCCCATCAAGTTTCTGCTCCTCAAAATAATCATTTAAAGTTTGGACCACTTCACATACAAGTAAGTCAGTCCCATCAGCGGGATGTTGAACAATAGATTCCACAGTCAAAAGGCTCTGGTGTCGTGAACATTGATAATAAAGTTCCTTAAAATAGCTCAATTGACATTTAGTAGCAGCAACAAAGGATTTATCTACTTCAACCTCCCCTATATATTGTATCCCCGTATAACATTGATTTTTTAATTTGCCAACCATGGTGAACTTGAAATGGCAATCGAACTGCAATTAAATAAATCAAAGCGAACTGATAAGATAATAATCTTTATAAATATCCTTAAAGACATTCAAACTTTTAGAGAATGCATCCTGAACATATGAAATTAAATGATATTATTGATCATCTAGTTAATATCCTCTAATGAGGTAGGGAGCCGGAACTTGGATATTTTGGTTCATTATAGCATATGGGGGGGGTTAACTTGTGATAAAAAATTGTCGCCACAAATGTGTCCTTAGAGCTGTGCCATCAAAAGCAATGGAAATGAGACTGAATCATTTATTTCTTTTAAGAGAACATAGATGAAACAGGAAATAGACATAATAGAGCCACATAACGAAGAGATTCAAAATTGCAACAAATCATAGTAGTTAATCCCGGATCCCGGAGCGGAGCGGCTATCCCAGTTTTGGGGATAGCCGCTCCGCTCCGGGATCCGGGATTAACTACTATGATTTGTTGCAATTTTGAATCTCTTCGTTATGTGGCTCTATTATGTCTATTTCCTGTTTCATCTATGTTCTCTTAAAAGAAATAAATGATTCAGTCTCATTTCCATTGCTTTTGATGGCACAGCTCTAAGGACACATTTGTGGCGACAATTTTTTATCACAAGTTAACCCCCCCCCCCCATATGCTATAATGAACCAAAATATCCAAGTTCCGGCTCCCTACCTCATTAGAGGATATTAACTAGATGATCAATAATATCATTTAATTTCATATGTTCAGGATGCATTCTCTAAAAGTTTGAATGTCTTTAAGGATATTTATAAAGATTATTATCTTATCAGTTCGCTTTGATTTATTTAATTGCAGTTCGATTGCCATTTCAAGTTCACCATGGTTGGCAAATTAAAAAATCAATGTTATACGGGGATACAATATATAGGGGAGGTTGAAGTAGATAAATCCTTTGTTGCTGCTACTAAATGTCAATTGAGCTATTTTAAGGAACTTTATTATCAATGTTCACGACACCAGAGCCTTTTGACTGTGGAATCTATTGTTCAACATCCCGCTGATGGGACTGACTTACTTGTATGTGAAGTGGTCCAAACTTTAAATGATTATTTTGAGGAGCAGAAACTTGATGGGGCAGAAGTGACTGAAACTCAGTGGTGGGAACATATCTCTGAGAAATTTCGAAGAATTTTTAGGTAAAATGTTTGCAATTGTATTAGTTTATTCTGTAATATATTCTTCTTTGCCTTTATATTTCTTATTTCTTAATCTGAAAAAAAAAGATACAGGTTGTGTAGTAGTTAATCTCTTTGTTCTTTTTCTTGTTAATTGTAGAGATGTGATTCAAGGGATGATGTTCTTATACTCAGCAACTGATTATGATTGTGGGGACTTGTCATTCAATGTGTTTGTTACAAAAAGTGGCAGAGGGAAGATTTTGCCAAGCATGGTTAAGAGAACTGGAACGAAACAAACTGTAGATCATATCAAAATACTCAAAGATTTAATGAAGACAGTCATTGCTTTTCCATTCAGTGGCATTACAGAAAGTTTGGAGCTCCCACTTGAACTACGAAGGTTTTTGGATTTTGAACATTCGAGATGGTAAGTTTAGCACACTAACTTTAAATCTATAGTTGCATGACTATCAAATTTTGTACTTGCGTTACTCATAGTTTATGTTTCTTGTTTTTTAGTTTCAGTCCGGCTTGGTTTGTGATTAATTGTCCCTTTTTCTGGACCGTGGAAGAACGGATCCAATTTGCGCATGAGCTAAAGATGTTGATCAAGCTTAATCTGAAGTTTAGATATACGATTGAAGCATGTCTTGAGGATGCAAATTTGTTTTCTAATTGGAATGATGTTGTTGATGGCATTTATAAGAAGATACTGAACTATCATGGACCAACAACCTCAAATGCTGAAGATGATGATGCAGATGAATCAGCAGCACATGCAAAATCCAAAGGTATGACATTACTAACTTTCTGCAATAAAATTCTGAACACACCTCATGTTACAAAGTTTTGCGTTAATAACAAACTGCTGCATAGGATCTATAGGTTTATTTTAATCTTCATTCCCAGGGGTCCTTAATTTCTTTCTAAGTAACATGCTTATGAGATTCTAAGATATTAGTACTATATGCATATACTTTCATCAATATTTAAAAAAATAAATATTATATACCAAAAGATCATTTATATATCATCTACTAGAAACATACAAAAGGCTGTGCATATTAGCCTATACAACTACTGCCACATATTGGTTCATATAAAAGTACCACTTGCCCAGAATATATATACATTGATGTAGGAGGATTTCTTCTGTATATTATTATTTTAGTTAGATTTAGTTTTATTATATTTTAGGTTGATTTCTTATTTTTATATTTCACCTAGGTTAGTTATTTTTTTATATTTTAGGTAGATTTGTAATTTTTATTTAGCTAGGTTTGTGGTTTTTATTTTTACAATCTTTTAGGAGATTTGTTAATTTTATTTTTCACTCCTATTTAAACTAAATTATTGTAGCCTTGAAGGAAACTTTTTGATTGAATAAAAATTCGGAGATTTTTCTCAAATTTGGTGGACTCCAAATTACTCTTTCGGTGGACTCCGAAACCCTATTTTGACAAGTTTGTGTTTGCGGCTTGTCTTTATCCATTAGGTTTAGCGTTTTGCTAACCTAGCGCTTCCGTACTGCGTCATACATAATAAAGTTTAATAAAGTAACCTGCTTTTTTATAAGAAAACACATATTTATTCTATTGAGTTATTGCAGTAAGCAACTTTGGTTATCGCACTAGAGTCGACATTTGTCGATTTTTTGTTGCAGCATACTCGCATTTGAATGATCACGTGTACAAAACAGATCGAAAAAACAAGGTAATATCATTTTTAGTATCCCATATAAGCTTTCCTTTAATGAATTTGACTGTACGAGCCAAATTGTGTTTGGTTATGATTTTGTTTTTCTTTGTTTATGTTTTTTCTTATAGATTTTTACATGGGCTGAAATTGAGAAGACATTAAGTGGATATTTCCCAAAGTTTTACGTGATTATGTTTGAATGCCTTTGTCGTAATGCAGCGTAAGTATATAGCTTTGTTTTTAAGTTTTGCTGTTCTTTAATGTTTTAAATTTAAGGAGTAGGTAACATTATCTTATATACTGACTCATGTTTTGATAGCACATTGGGAGATAAACCGTTGAAGATGATGTCCCATTTAGCTGATGTTTCTGATTTTCCGCGTCTTTGAAGATGAGGTGGTAAGACTACAATTAAAATGCTACAATCACTTTCCACTTCATTCTAAATCAAATGATATTAAAATTAATATGCGAGCTCCTTGTAAAAATTAGATTTAGTTTGTCACGAACGAACACAAGTAAGTTGCACAATATTCTTTATCGTGCTAGTCGTTGAACTTTCGGATAAAGCATTTAATGATATCTCTCCCGTCTTTTCTACTTAATCATTTCTTTCCTCTCATCAAGCCCAGAAATTTTACTGACATCTATATCTTCATCATAAAAATCACGTTTATGACCAAGAGAGTAACTTTCATCACAGTTAAAACACAGGCCTCTCAATCTTCGATCGTCGTTCTCTTTACTGGATCGAATGGTTTTGTTGTTTCTCATTGCCATCGGTGATTATGAAACCCCTTTATTAGTATAAAAAGTCTTGCTAGCGTCCTTAGATGAATCTGAAATGGACATCACCCCCTTCTGAGTTGCAGCCTTATTCCCCGCTTGAACCATCTGTATTCTAGCCTCTTCTTGCTTCATTAAAAATATTGCATCTGCTAATCTTTGAGGCCTAAACATCCTCACATCGCATCCCCTTTAATGTTAGGCTTTAGTCCACTAATAAAGCTGGATATATAGTACTCCTTCCCCATCCCATAGTTTATGATTTGTGATATAAGTTCTTTAAAACTATCTTCATATTTGGATAAGGTGTGAGTTTGTTGAACATATCTTGGGGATCCTGCTGATCTGGATTATTAAATATATTGATAACATCTTGCACAAAACTCTTCCAGCCTATTATTTCTCTTCCTGATTGGTAATTTCTTTACCAAACACTAGCCTTTTCCTCAAAATGCATTACAACAAATTTCACCTTTATAGACTCCTATATTTACAAAGTTAAAATATTGCTCGTCTTTAACTCCCCAACTTTCCAGATCAACCATAGTAGTTAATCCCGGATCCCGGAGCGGAGCGGCCAGCCCCAAAACTGGGATAGCAGCATCCCGGGGAGCGGGATGGCCGGGATGCCGCTATTATTTTTTATTTATTTATAAATTACATAAATAATACTATAAACATATAATTAATGTAAAATTAAACAAGCATCTCAAAATCCATAAAACATTCATAAATTTAAAATTAAAAACACAAATCTCAAGTCTACAACACCTTCTACATCTTTGTCAAAAAAAAAAAAACACCTTCTTCATCATAAAGTAACTAAAAATTACCAACAAAAGTCAAGCAAAATAAATAAGCAAAAGTCAAGTCTCCAACACTTAGATTAATAAAGTAACTAAAAATTAAAACTCGAGTTCATCATCAAAGTCTAAGTCTAATCATCCGAGGTTGAAGAAGAAACAGCAGATGAAGGTTGAAGAAGTTTGGATCTTGAGAGTGAGAGAAGATAGTACGATAGCGTGAGAGAAAGAATGAATTGCGGCTAGGGTTTAGTTAGGAGTAAGTAACAGTTTTAAAGGTAAAAAACCAATTTTACCCTTACTAAAATGAGTGAGATTTCAAAAATGGCCTTTAAAACCCATGAAAATAAAATCTCAGTCCTAACCCGGGATGGCAACCCGGGACCCGCTCCGCTCCGGTCCACCGGGAACCTGCTGGGATCCCAACGAGAAGCTTAGCTGCGCCGCTCCATCCCATCCCGTCCCGGCAGAGCTCCGCTCCGCTCTGCTCCACCGGGATCCCACTGGGATCGCCCGGGATTGACTACCATGAGATCAACCCTGTTAAATTTCGGAAACTTTAATTTTGGGGATGGATTGAAGTTTGGAAAATGACTTAAATTGGTGGATTGATGATTGGTGTGCTGATACAAGGGATTATAATGAGTGTTTGGTGCTTGCACGGTTGGGCCATGGAGTTGTGATTGAAAATTATAAGTGTAGTTGAATGGATATTGTTGTTGGTTTATTGGTGTAGAGAAATTGTTTGATGTATCATTATGACGAATACTAGTCGTTAGTGACAAGTAAATGAGGTTCACATGTGGTGTTTGGTAGACTATCTAATCTGGAGGTCTTGGTGAATGCATTTGGCTAGGTCCATAATAGGGCGGTGAAAATCCATATGAATATGATGGTTGTGTGGGTGTAGAGTGATCTAGGGAATGAATTTGAGGGAAGATT
The DNA here is from genome assembly GCF_020283565.1 of Trifolium pratense. NCBI lineage: Eukaryota > Viridiplantae > Streptophyta > Magnoliopsida > Fabales > Fabaceae > Trifolium > Trifolium pratense. The sequence goes on along the minus strand of NC_060059.1, from coordinate 24,930,429 downwards.
ACATCTGCGAATGTAGCGAGCACAAGAGGGCTCTCTGTTGATACAACCTAGTGTGGTTGTGTAAGTGTAACCATTTCCGCCGCTTTCATCTGCATATTACACACCATCACTCTTAATTCCTCAAAACTTTTTTCAACACTCCATCTTTATTCACCTTTTCTAACTCAATGTTCACTTCATGGATTCACAAATCTCTTTTAGTCTGGACTCATGTGCTCTGGTTCTGTCATCTAGTGCTTTTAATCTCGTTCCTTCTGCCATACCCACAAGCTGAGATTCTCAAGCTCTGATACCAAGTTGTAACCAATTAACAAATTCTTCAATTCAAAATAAGGTGCAAGACAGAAATCCTAAAACTGAAATCCCAAATACAAAGTTCAATTGCAGTTCATAAAGAAGAATAACTAACTAAAAAGAGAAGATGATAACATGCTGAAAAAGATAAAGAAATTAAAGATGCAATTTTTCAGAATGATTTACCACTCTGAACTGCTCCTAATATAATTTCATAAATGTCCCGCCACTAATTTTCCAACTGTTTCACCTTAACTTCCCACTAGCTAACACCCCCAGCTAAACCTTGATTACAAGGTATGTTTTGCACTAAGTAATCTTTTTTATTTTATGACAAATCTCAGTTAACGTGGATTAAATGTGTGTAACTAGTATCCTATTGAAAGAGTATGTATTGGAGAATGATTAATTTGGTTTTTTTATTAGTTGTTGGATTTGCTGAAGTTTCGAATTTTTAACATGCATGCAACCGATTTTTATTAGTATTGTACTATGTTAGAATGAATTCTTTAAGGTGAGTAACATAATTGGATAATCTTCTTCATTAATAGTCGACATTTGAAGAAAGTGCCTTATCTTGAATTAGGGCAATTGTTTTTCGTAGGCTTATTGTGACATTTGATTCCTGAATTATTTGTTTTTGGCTTTTTTTTGGGTGTGTTCATGGTATATGTGATTTTCTGTTTTGATTGTTTGGTTTAATGTGAAATGACTTTAAGTGGGAATATATTGTTCTTCAATGTGTTTTAATTTGATATTTTGTTCGTAATAGTTGTTTTTTTACAACTGGTATGGGATCAAAGGTTAGTGTACAGAGATGCTCATTTTTGTAAGCACGTGTGTCTGTTGTACTTGTCCAAATATGGGTACTTATGAAATTTAAGTTGTGTTCTGCATTGCTAAAGAATAATGTATTTGATATAGTTCTAGACTTCTAGGAACATCATAATGTGTGGAAAGTGTGTTTTATTACAAAACTGTTAAGATATTTGAGTTAATAGTTAGAGTTTGTGTTCTATACATTGTCCTCATGTAACTTTCTGATTTTGAAGTAAGTAGTATGTGTTTATTGCAATAATGTTTGTTTTCATACCTAGTTTGTTTTTCATTGCAGGATGGAGATGGAGTGGGGGGCTTATTTCAAGTCCATTGTTGTTCAATTGGACGAAAAAACCACAGGTTATGTAGATTTAGCAGAAAACAAAAGTAGTGCACTCAGTCGAGCAGGTGAACAAAATTTGGGTCAAAGATTGCTAGAAGCAAGAAATTTGTCGGTTGAATTGGCAAGTTTGTTGGTTGAATTGGCTTTTTATTGTTTAGATATTGGAAGATTGGAAGAATCTGGGAAGTTTGTATAAAACTTTTTATTAAGTCAGTTGATTAATTAGCTTTCGTAGGATTGAATTTTAATTATCTATTTAGGAGACATGGAACTCGTATAAGACTCTTGAATGCTGAAGATTTATTATTAATTAGATGGATCTTGTATGACTTGTGTGGTTTTTTCCCTGTTGTGTTTTTGTGATGTTCTGCGTTGTGACAACTGAATAGTTTCCTCAGTTATTAGTGGCCAAAAATGAGAAGTTGTGATGGTAAATGTTCTGGGACTATCAGTCTAATGCAGGACTATCATCAGTCTAGTGTTGTACTGTCAATGTTTGTTAATAAGTTCTGCGTAATTGGGACTTGGGTAGTCGTATGTGTGTGTTCAAGTTGTGTGTAGAGTGTAAATATAAAGTATGGAAGAAATAATATGCCAAGTATGATTAGATAACAAGTGCAGAACTACGAGTCTACAACACATCTAAACTAGTAACTTAACATAAATGTTTAGTTTGTATAGCAGCACATATACAAGCGCAGCAACTGTGATTGTTCACAACAAACAGTCATAGTACAGTAGATTATATATTGTTTTCCAGACCAAAAAATGGTAACCCTAACAATAAAATTGTTGCACGATTGCACTAGGGTAGTTTGTGTTTGTTTTTTTTTGACGAGCACTAGGGTAGCTGGGTAGGCACTTTCTAAAGTATAAAGCTGCATGATTAAGTTAATGAGACGAAACTTATTTAAAGCTAATTCTTCTGTCTTAGAGAAGTTGATGTATTTCAACGTTCACAGTAGATAGAAATTTAACAAAAAAGGCATGTGGTGTAAGAAGTAATCTTACATTATAAGTGGAACATGTACATGAGACTTCACTACTATCCACAGCAAAACAACATAAACATTAAATCCAGACCATTACAATTTGTTTATGGAACCTAAAATTAGTAACATGCATTACAATTGTCTGTAAAATAAAATGAGTCTTCTAAAATTGAAAATGTTAATTCAAATATGGCTTCTGTTGTCATCACATCTAGGTGTCCACCCTTTAATTCCATCCATCCAGAGCAACGTGAAATTAGATGCACCCTTTGATAAACTATTGAATATCAACATGCACCCTTTAATAAACTGTTGAATATCAACAGATACAAGATAACAAGAATTTGCTCAAGTGTTTTACACTTGTCGTTCTGCTTTTTTAATGTTTTCTACTAATCACCGGGGCTCTACCTATACAATATTTGTAAATGTGTTAGCTTGTTTTCTTTTTAGTGAATCTAGCTTTGCATCCCGTGTAAAGTATGAGATCGCTCTAGATTGTATAAAATGGTGTTATTTTATTATTATTTTTTGTGAGATATTTTTGTTGATGTTAGGTGAAATGAATGATATATTTTCTTATTTTATGTAAATTTATGTTGGATTTGAATGGAAATTTAAAATATAAAAAAGGACAAGTGAATTTGTTGTGCTAATGAAATATAAATCAAACAATCGTATATCTACTATTATTATATACTTATATATAATCAGAATATTGTAGTACTATCAAAGGTCTATGAATCAATTTTTACTAACTATTTTATTATTATTATTATTATTATTATTATTATTATTATTATTATTATTATTTAAGTTATGGATATGAATATAAAAAATACTTCAATGTTGAATAAGAATCAATAATTTAGATCAAATATAAATATAACTCGATAGGAATCTTAATATAAAATTCGTAACTACCTTTACTCCCATATTTTTATGAAGTTTCAATTGGATTACAATATTTTAGTCATCACTAAATCAAATATTACTTTCTAAGCTTTGCGTGGGCGGTAAAATCGCCTAGATGGAACGATGCAGCATCATGGAGGAGAAAAGCCTATAAATACAACTCTTCCATTCTTGTAAAGGAATCGATTCTTTTTTGTCATACTTGTAGGCATTATCAATCTTGAATAATATAACCCTATCTAAGTGTTCACCAGAACATTTTGGCGCCCACCGTGGGGCCGCGGTAAAACTTTTCCCGGCCACACTTCTTCTTCTCAAATAACCACCGTGATACTAGTACTACCTTGCCGTCACCATTGAATTGGACGTTATTGATGTTGTTACGGAAGTACACTCAACTTTTGAGGGACAGTTTCCAAAGCAAGCACTGACAAATTCTGATGAGGTCGCCGTTGGAGATCAGCAAACACAATAGCAGAGTATATGCAGTGGCAGGCCTGAAGTTTTTGCCATACAAATCAGTAGCTACTATCTCCTAACGTTCCCGAGCCTCAAGTTTTTCTCCATGCATTGGAAAGACGATCACCACATCGTTATCGAAGAAGTACACGGAACCACATCTACGAATTTGAGTACCGGTTGAATTATTGGATATGGACTCGCCTGCGAATATTAGTAACCAGGTGATAGCTTTCTTTTATTGATTCCTTTAATTTTACTGTCGGTATGTTGCTCAGTCATTGAATTTTGGTGGAAGAACATTCCAATTATTTTTATTTTATTTTAGCAATACGAATTTGATAATGATGAGTCAATCTTAGTGCCTATGTATTTAATTATATTGTGTTTGCTTAATGTCTGCACATACTAGATAGCAAGAGTTAAAGTTAAAAATAAAATAATTAGTCCACGATCTTGACTAGTACTTTGTTGCACTAAATAAACCACCGACAGGCTCTTAGTACTCAGTGAATCAATTCTCTTAAAAATTCAGGTTATTATCATGACATGTTTTAGATAAGTCTCACATTATATTATTTTTCAAGAAATTACTTACTTCCATACTCATAATGCCTATCTTCAATATCCAACTGTTATTTTATTCTGGCTTAATGGTGCGGTGTATGTGCCACATTTTTTTTTTTGACGAAAAAGTGCTTATAGCATATCATTGATTAAAATGTGTTCAATACAATTTGGTATATCAACCAAAATTTGGACACTAGCTAAAGATGGGGCCGCCGTAGCAAGGGCGTGAGCAACCTCATTTGATTGTCTCCTTACAAACTCAACACTAGAGTTTACATAAAAAGAGGAAAAAAGAACTTTACAATGTTGAATAATAGCACCGAACTCCGTAAAGTCTTTCCTGTGATGACGAAAACTATCAACCACCAATTTGGAGTCTAGTTCAAAATCAACCGGACCCAAATTGAGTTCATGCACCCACCGTAAAGCAGAGAGAAAACCAAGAGCTTCTCCAACATGAACTTCACATTTTGGTTCAACCCATTCAGTTTTAGCACGAATAAAAGCACCGGTCTCATCCCGAATACAAATACCAAGACCAATGCGGTTGTTATTAGATGGGAATGCAGCATCAATATTGTATTTGATTCTCCCCGGAGATGGTTTTTTCCACTTAATTACATTCATTTCAGTCTGCACATCCACTGAAGTAGTTGTTTGAACAGTTTTGATGTTCTTCCAATCATTAAGTTCGCGAAATAACAATTTGTTGCGGTGTATCCACATGTTGTAGTTAATTTACTGATTTTGGATTATACATAAAAATACGATTTTGATGAGCGGCAAGCTCCTTGTAACTCAATCATTAACTAAGACAGTAAGACTTGTATATTGAATCTTACGGTTATATCGGATTTGTTAACCATACCAATTATTAATTGACGGACAATAGTCAAAGTAATTCAAATTTGTGGACTTGTTGTAATATGCTTTTCATTTATCGTAATACTTCAGTTTAAAGGATTCTAATACTCCAAGTTTGAAGGAATAATATGTTGATGTGATACATTTAGTAATTATACACTGCTTGTTGTTTTCTGATGTTTCATTAGAGCAATTTTATTGAGCCTATAAAATAGCACTGATATGCTTACTTATGAGGAAAAAAAAAAAGAAGTTTCTTTATAAACTAAAATACCTATATGAAAATAGGACCACTAATTCTCTGTGTGAAATACAAGAGTATGCACTGAAATTTGATTTTCTGTTGATGGCGTGGATCTGAATTCTCCGGCTCGCTGAAATTTCGTCGCCGTTCAACACCGCTGTCTCGCTATCTATTGTCGGTGCTGCAACTTCGCTCATCATTATTTAAAACATGGACGCCATCACCGTCAAATTCATGTAACTGTCTTGTGGAAACCGGAGCAAATGTCGGAACTATGGCGGTTTAAGGATGAATACATGCAAGGTGGACCACAATGTGAGAGGTGATATCAATCCAAAGTCAGCGCAATACTCTTCCAAGAGATGATCACTAAACACAAGGTACCAAGTGAGGAGGCAGCAACAAATGAGTCACCAATAAAAAGGATAAAGAAACAAAGATTTATAAAAAGCCAGGTTAGCACACGTCCAAAGGAGATACAATGTCGCCAGTGAGTTTCGCCATCTAAGATATCCGAGGTGCACTCGCCTATGAGTCTCGCCTTCAACGGGTCTCGAGTCTACCTCTTATATTCTTCATGCTAAGTACCGTCTCGCTGAACTGTTGTCGCCATCTAACACTGTCATCTCGCCGTAGATCGTTTTTGTTGCTAGGCGACTCCCGATCCAGGTGTTAACGATCTTTTTCTATAACTTACCATTTAATCATATAGTTTCTCACTCTTTCTATTTTGAGAACATGTTATTTGTGCATATATATGTTATCAGTTTCGACATGATTGATTAATTTATAGTTCATGAATCATGTTTATTCACCGTCTATAAAAAAAAATCTCATCAATGAGTAAAAGAGAAGAAAATCGGTACTTGATGTTTTTCAAGATTAATTACTAGTACGGGACTTGTTTTTCTTTTGGTGTGCCACTTTACAAGATCTAAATTCAAGAAACATGACTCTGCTTGTTCAAAACTGTTTGTGCTGGTTTCATATGTGATATCGTTAATCCTACTGAAATTCTGGCACACACAGTGGACAGATGTTGCGCCAAATGCTACAACAATAGTCCTAGCACGACAAACAACAGAACACAATAAATAGCAGAAAAGTAAATAACACAAGTTATTTGTTAACCCAGTTCGGTGCAACGTCACCTACTCTGGGGGATACCAATCCAGGATGTAACGACCCAAAATTTAATATTCATCATTTAATTATTTTATTACGCGAGGGCGTGATTTATAATTAATCCATTAAGCGGCGAATAATTAATTAGCGCGAGCGTAAGTTAGCGAGCGAGATTTTATGGCTTTAGGCCTAGTGAGGGGCGCAATTTGGGCTTAGGCAAGTTGGGCCTTGGACTTGTTATTGGGCTTTAGGCCAAGTGGGTGTAAGGAAAATATCTTGAGAGGATTTGATCCAAGGGTTGGAATTAAATCATGAAACCATGAGAAGTTTGCTTGGTGAGCAAGTTGAATGGATGGCTAAGATTAGGACTTGGTGAGCAAGTAAGAAGGAATGGCCATGATTACTGTAAGACCCCTAAATTCCACTTTTAATTTATATGAGTTTATGGAGTAAATTAAGTGTGGAAAGGATGTTGAGTTTGGAAATGAAAAAAACAAGGTTTTGGTTGTTTTGTTGAAGTCTGAACAAACTCGTACCTTTTTGACCCCTTTACGTTTTGATTTGGTTTTTATGGTCAACATGAAAGTTGTAGATCTCTTCGTTAGCTTTCCAACGAATATTGGTGCGTCTCAATTGGACAACCAGAACTCAAGTTATGATCGTTTCCGTAAGAGGCGGATTCGCAGAAATTTTCCCACACTTCCAAGCACTCGAGCCAGGCACAGCAGAGGCCCATTTTAGGCCAAAACCTGACCATGGGGGCTGAGCATAGGCGCATGGTACTGTTCACAGGTGGACTTTTGTGACTTTTAGTTGACTTTAGGGGTTTATGCACCCGGGACCTTTGTTGCTTAGTTTTTCGCGTAGATTTCGTTTCCGAGGTTTGTTGTTGGGCTAAGGAATGCTATTTGGATTTGTCTTATGGAAGACCATTAGTTATAGATAGGTTGATTAGAGTTCGAGAGTTATTAGTTCGAGTATCGTCGTTATTACGATATATTTTGCTGAGATCGTGCCTGTTTTGTGTTCGAATGTCAGAATGACACGGGGTTTGTTTTCCTAGTCTTCTTATAGGAATGAGGATGATCCTGTGTCTTTAGAATTTCATTTTTCGCGTTATGCTAGTTTTTGAGAAAACGGGCAATAGTTTACCCGCTGTCGTAAAATTCTACGGTTTCGGAATTCAGTAAAATTTTAGATAGAAGATTTATATATCTGCGCGAGTTAGGATATGTCCTGAGAATAATTTTCGAGAGTGTGGAAGAAAATTACAGTCGCGGAAAAAGATTCGGCGATAAGTTTTGGAATTATTTTGAGACGGACTTCCGTTCCGTAAGTTTTCTGTTTTTACGAGTTTTGCTCGTCGCGGCGCGCGAGAGCTGTGGGGCGGAGAGAAAATATCTAGATATTTGTTAAAGTAAAATGGATGGCTAGGATTTGATCTAGAGAAAGTGCTTTTGATCCAATGGCCAAGAGTTACCAAGACCATTTGTTAGTAAGGAGGTTTAGGCACTTTGGAGACTTAGAAAAATCAGATTTTTTCATCCTTTCTCTTCCTCTCCAAACCGTGAAGGCCACTCCTCATTTCTATTCATCACAAAATTTTCATTTCATCATCAAATCCTTCCTTTTCAAGCTCTTTGGAACCTAGACTTGCTAAGGGAATCACTTCACTTAAGGTAACTAACCTTCTCCTTGTTTTTGCTTGGTAGAAACTCATGATTCTAGGAATTTTTGGGTTATGTTCTTGAGAATTATTTTTCTAGAAATTAGTTTTGGTTGTTTGTGGTTCTAGGGAAGTGTTTAGGAGTAGTATTTAAGCTTGTTTAAGCTTGGCATGTTGTGATTTCCATGGTGATTAAGATTTTCATAAAATCTTTTGTTAGGGTTTGAAAAACTTATTTGAAATGATCATAACTTTGAAAAATTGTTTTGTGCTTTTCTTTTTGGTGTTGTTTATGTGCTTAGTAGAGAAATGGATGTTAGATTATGGCTTTAATTTTGTGAAACAAGGAAAAATAATTTTGAGTGTGTTCTTGAGGATTTTATGAACATATTTTTAGAAACTTTTGTTTTGATGCTCAAAGTGGTTTGGTTGATCAATTCCATGGCCATGTGAACTAATAGATGCTAGCTAGGACTTTGCATTGGAAAATTTTGAGTGTGGTCCTTATTTTCAAAACTTTTGGTCATGAGAAATTTCGGAAAAGTGTGGGAGAGGTTTCAAAATTTGTCAGGGCTTTGAGGGAGGCACAATGGTGGCCTAGGGCGAATTACCATGCAAAAATTTTTGGGAAAAAATGGTTTTAGTGTTGTATGTGTGTTAAAGAACCTAAAATTGAATTTTCGAAATTTGAGGCTTTGCCCGGAAAATTTTTTGGGGCTTGGATTAGTAACTCGGGGGTATTATGGGATATTACCATGCCCTCGGAAGCGAAAAATTTTGAGCGGAAGGGCCACTTTGTTTTTCAAGGGCAGAACCTAGAGCTTGTGTGGGGGGGGGGGGGGAAAAATTGAGAAATTTTTCTAAGTCCACAATTTTGTGAAAAATGAGCATGCTTTGATGAAATGATCATAGGTGGGTCAAAGTTTGATTATAGGATTGTATTTGGAAAGAAAAACTTGAAACTTGCGACGCAAGAAAAACTCGATTATTTTGTCGAGATATTTTCGTAAAATTTTTAGGTTGTTTACAAGTGTTTTGGTAGTGTATGAAAGTGTCCTTTGAAGTTTAAAACCATAGAGAGCAATGGTATGCTTTGAAAATGAAAATTTGTGGGAGAATGCCTTGATTTCTCAATTCTGGACGAACTGTGCAGGGGCATTTTCGTCCATTTAAAATTGTTTCAGTTCCCTCAAAACTTAACCATTTGATCCGTCTTTTCGAGACGAAGAGTTTGGCGTATGGTTCGTCTCGAGTGGACAAGAGTTGAATTAGTTATGGTCATTTTAGTTTGAAAACTATTTTGTCGAAAATGTGTTTGTTTTGTGAAAAATAGTGTATTTAACTTCGGGAATTTTTAATCACTATGGGGAGGACTCGGAAATAATATCTGAGAGTGTTAGGAAGTGCCTTAGACACCTCTAGACCTTTGTTGATAGGTTTAGTTTCGTTAAGATATTTTGGGAGAAACTTATGCTTTGTCCGCTCACTATTTTAGGAAGCACGTAACGGTAGAATAGAGCGAACGTTGTGGTTTTTGATTGGAAGCTTGCCGAGGTAAGGGCACCTTCTATTTATGTCTTACTTCCGACAATAACATGTGTTGTTTTGGCTTGTTGTTTATGCACTGGTTGTGAGTGCTTTGTATGGTTGCGTTATGTATTCTCGTAATGAGTTATGTTGAATACATATTGGTTGTTTACATATTATGCGAATATGTATATTGGAATGTTTGAGATTACATATTAATGAGAATATGTAAGTTGTTGCATTAGTATATGTAGAGAAGGCGTATGCTCATGCATTCATAGTGGGTATTTGATCTGAGTGATTGTACCCGGTGATACTCCCGCCTTTAAGTGAGCCGGTATTTGATCTGAGTGATTGTACCCGCCGTTAATGGAGCCGGTATTTGATCTGAGTGATTGTACTCGGGGTATTCCACCAATTGAGTAGGTGTTTGATCTGAGTGATTGCACCCGGTGTTATCCCACCGTTTGATTCCGGAATCCATGCATGTGACGATCCTGTGACGGGGTGTCACACTCATTCATTAGAGGTTTGCATTAGGCTATGTGCGCATTTTATTTATTATGCATGTGTTGAGGAAAATGATAAGTGTTTAGCCGCTTTCTATTTGGTATTTGTATTTCCTGTTTCCAGTTGGTGACCCTTATTTTGCATGCCATATCGCGGGCTCCTCCCACCCCCAGACGATGGAGCGCCATCTGAGACCGTAGGCCGTGTGGACGGCGAGGACTTCGTGGACTATCCCGGAGTGTAGGGAGTAGCGCTTGTTAGGCTACATTTTGGTAGGCTTAGGGCCTAGTTTGTATTTTTGGATGACTGTATGTCTTATACATTATACTCAGACATGCTTAGTGCCTTTTGGCCTTGTGATATATTCGGTTCATAACTCGTGTCTTTTGGTTGATGAACTTAATGTATCCGCCGTATGTAAATTATTCAGGTACACACTTTGCTTCGCGGAAGCCCTGTAGTATAATATTTTGATATTATATTTATATTCCATTGAATGATGAATTGTCGAGATAGCTAAGGGCGTTCACGCGCGCCATTTTTATTTAGCGTGTTGTTTTAAAAAAAAAAAATAAATAATACCCCTTTTTATGCTTTGAAAAACGGGGTGTTACAATTACTTACTTGGGGAACAAGTTGATTACTTGGGGAACATGATTGATTACTTGGGGAACAAGTTTATCCAAGAGCTAGGAATTAATCATAGAACTTTACACTATTTGATCCAACGGTTTAGATCGATCCATGACTTATTTAAGTAGGTGCCTTTGGCTTGCTTTTTAAACTTAGAACAAATCACAAATTCATTCATTATTTCTCCTCTAGGCCGTGAGCCTTTCTTTGCATTCCTAACCTCACCAAAATTCCATTCCTTAACCAAATTGATCCATTAGAAGCTTGTTGGAACCATAGGAGTTCATGGATCATCATCTCTAAGCTAGAGCCAAGGAAGTGGTGTGCTTGGGCAAGATGAGGTAGAGGCCGTGAGAGAGAGGAGGAGCTTGAGAGCTAGAGAAATCTTGAGGAATCATCGAGGCTAAGGTATGAGAGTTAGATTCCATAATCCTTGAGTGGTTGATAGAGAGGGGAGATTGTCGATATCTTCGTTTCCAAACTCTCTCACTCAATTTCTTTTGGGTATTGGGTGATTTTCATAAATAAAGAGTATGACCTTTTGATCCTTGTATATGTAATAAACAATCTTGGGGAAATCAAGAGGGAATGTGTAGATGTTTTGATTAGGTATATATGTATGTTTGTGAGTATGTTTTCTTATGTGTATTAAACATGTTTGAATGATTGTTTGATGTATTTGTGTTTTGTATATTATTAATTGTGTTTTGTATATTGGATTCGTCCAATAAAGAAGAATATTAAGATATTGTGTTATCTTAATAAAGAAGTATTTTGGATTATGTTATCCATATTGTGAGGAATAGCCTTGTGCTAGTGATTATCATATGTTTGATAAGTGTTTGCATACATGCATTAGTTGTGTCTAGGACATCATGCATTCATGCATTTATTAGGGATATCGGATTCGTCCGATAACGAAGGATATCAAATTCGTCTGATAACGAAGGATATTGGATTCGTCCAATAACGAAGATGGTACCACATGCATTAGTTGTGTCTAGGATGGCATGGCATATTTAATTGGCATTAGTTGCATTAGGAATTATGTGTTTCCTTGCATATGCATATTTGTGATAAGTGTTATGTGGCATTGTTTGCTTTGTGGATTACTTGTCTATGTTTGCTAGACTTGATTGATGTGTTAGATGTTTTGTAGATGATGCATGTGCGTGAGTTAGAAGTGTATGATAGTGTGTGAAGTGTGTAGTATACTGCTCGCACTTGTATTTTTGGTTATGATTTCTAACTCTCTGCTATGTGTAATTTCTGGACCTTTGGGGGTCCAGGTTGACAGGTTATCTGTTAGCCTTGTCCGAGTTCGTGGTGAAGCTCCGCTCTGATTATGACACGGGGTAAAAAGGGGTTTTATATATGTATAGATTCCTTTAGAAAAATACTCTGTAATCGTTTATGTTTTCATGTAAGATATATATTCTTAATGAAAAGTATTTGTTTTGTATAACTAATATTGCATCGTGTGATGCGAGGTTTTTGTGTTGGCCGATTCAAACATTTTACTAATTATGGTATTGGTATTATATTTGATGAAGCATGTGATATTCAAACCAGCGCTTTATAATCATATTTTCAATTTTCCGCTGCGTATTTTCGAAAACGATTTTATAAAGGCAGAGTTATTTATATAACGGGTTTGGGTGTTACAATAGTGGTATCAGAGCAGGTCGTCTTCGGACTGTGAGGGTTATGTGTCAATCAGAGCCGGTCTGTGCAGTCAGATCGAGTGAGCGTGTGTGCCATTTGTGTCTGTCTTTTCTTGTTGTGTATTTTTATGTTTATTGCTTAAGTGTTTACTTGAGTGTGATGTATTCTCCTGTTGAGAACTTGTGATTACATGCTAGTTGGTGCGTGTTAGTCGGGTAATTTTCGAGGGCGAAAATCTTTTAAGGGGGGTAGAGTTGTAACGATCCAAAATTTAATATTCGTCATTTAATTATTTTATTACGCGAGGGCGTGATTTATAATTAATCCATTAAGCGGCGAATAATTAATTAGCGGGTTTGGGTGTTACACAGGAGGAATCCACTATAATAGTACTAGTTCAAAGTTACCAGTAAACGCCCCGTTTACTGTAACACCCTAACCCTCGCGCGCATTTTATTAACTTAAATAAAAACAACGGCAATTATATAGGACATTACACATAAGAAAACGCATTTTCAACATCAACAGGCCGATATAAAATCATTTTTATAAACAGCAACGGAAAACAACACAGATGAAAATCAATTCAAACCAAGCATGTATATTCACACTCATGCATAATATACAAGTTATACAATATTGTACAAGTTCGTCAAAAGTGGCAAAGTCTACATCAGAGACAATAGCCAAGTTAATACAACCATTCGATTACCCCAAACAGTAGTGTTACAACAATCAGAGCACTAGACTCTACCAAAACTAGGGTATACATATTCTAATAAAAAAGAGAAGGGTAGCCACGCTAAACCCTCACCACTAAGCAAGCTCTAAACAACAACGTCTACTCCTGAACGATAGTCTCGTCCTCCTGGTATTCTGGACCCCCAAAGATCCAGCACATAACATAAAACAGAGAGTGTTAGTAAACATAATCAACCAAAATACTTCAATCACAAAACTATGCATATTCATTTACTCAAATAGAATAATACATACACCATCAACGCACACACATAACCATCAAGATATACTCATCTATCAATGACAATTATCAAATAACACTCATGATGCACACATAATTCCTAATATGAACTCTAATGTCACATAGGAGTGCATGCCTCTAATGCATCTCTAATGCATGTGGTACCAATTTTTGGATAAACTTATATCCTATGCATACTCTCTGCATATAATCAATACTCTCTTGATTAACCAAACTCTCTTGGATTTCATACCCGCTCCGGGCAATACATACAATATGGATGCATGTATGTTCACATAGCAATTATATGATATTTACACTACATATTCTCTAATAAGAGTGTACACTATCACTACAAAAGCTATCACCATTGATCAAACTCTCTTGACCAATTACTCATTCACAACATGTTTTACTCTCAAACATGTTCCACATACACATCATAATTGCAAAACATCGCAAACACGTACGATTCATTTATTTCATGCATTGGTAATACTCTATAATACCATATAAGCATGTTACAAGCACCCAATTGCTATTCAAAATAATTAAAATATAGCTCCTGTCGCTCAGTCTCACCTGGCGACAGGTGGCGATAACAAGTCAGAAAGAAAACGCCAAACTGGCGACAACTGGCGACTTCCTCGCCACCACATCGCCCGGCGACCTATGGCGACCTCAAGAACTGCGTCAGGCGCCATCTGGCGACAAGCACGCAGAACAGAGTATTTGTGGCGGTTTAGGCTTGCAACCCCCCACAAATCTCATCAAACATGTTATAAATACAAAACAGCTAAGGATCCAAGCATATATCATGAACATATACATAATCATAAACTTAGAAACATCAAAACACATCAACACATCAACATCTAGGGTTTTCATGCATTTTGTTACAAAACTCATGAAACTTTGCAAAACTCTCATACATGAATTAAAACTCATTTTTCATGCACCAATACAATCATACAACATGTTATCAAAAGAAAAGACATGTTATATTCATTAAATCTCACTTTTGATTTATAAAAATCTCTCAAAAATCAAAAGAAAGTGGATGGAGAAAGTTCGGGAACGGAAATATCGACAATCTCCCCTTTCTCAAGTCATCCACGATTATGAAACTAACTCTCTTACCTCGAATCGATGCTTTCTCGAAAATATCTAGCTTTCTCTTCACAAAACCCTTTGCCCTAGCTCTTGTTCTTTCTCTTTCTCACTTCTCATGAAACTTGGTAACTATGACTTTCTATGGTTGACTATTGCTACTTATAGCTCTCCCCAAAATCTCATGAAACAAGCCCAAATGGCCCAAAAGCCAAAGCCCATTTACGCCCCCTCTAGCCCAATGACCATAAAATCTCGCTCACTAACTAACGCTCGCGCTAATTAATTATTCTCCGATTAAAATAAAATATTTTAAAAGCCAAACAATAAATAAGACATATATAAAAATACGAATAATAAAAACGGGTCGTTACAACTCTACCCCCCTTAAAAGAATTTTCGCCCTCGAAAATTATCTAAAAACAACTCTGGGTAGGATTCTCTAATCTTGCCCTCGAGCTCCCATGTTGCATACTCTCCAGCTGGTCCTCCCCAAACAACTTTCACCGATGAAATTTTCTTATTCCTTAACTTTTTCACCTTACGTCCTTCGATCCTCAACGGTGACGTCTTAACGGTTAAGTTCTCTCTCACTTGTATATCGTCCGACTCAATCACATGCGACGGATCCGATACATATTTTCTTAATTGTGACACGTGAAAGACATCATGCAGGTTAGACAACGATGGAGGTAACGCAATCCTATACGCCACCTTTCCAATCCTCTTCAAAATCTGATACGGTCCGATAAATCTTGACGTCAACTTCTTAGACTTCAGAGCTCGTCCTATTCCCGTAGTCGATGTGACTCTCAAAAACACGTGATCTCCTTCTTGAAATTCCACATCTTTTCTTCTCTTATCGGCGTAGCTTTTCTGACGACTCTGAGATACTCTCATCTTCTCTTGAATCATCTTGATCTTTTCCGTTGTTTGTTGCACAATCTCGGGTCCTAGCACCACGCTCTCCCCCGATTCAAACCAACACAAAGGTGTCCTACACTTCCTCCCATACAACGCTTCAAAAGGTGCCATCCCTATGCTCGAGTGAAAACTGTTGTTGTATGTAAATTCAATCAATGGCAGGCAAGCTTCCCAACTAACTCCTTGCTCCAAAATACACGACCTCAATAAATCCTCCAATGATTGAATTGTTCTCTCAGACTGTCCATCCGTCTGTGGGTGATAAGCAGAACTCATTCGCAACTTAGTCCCCAACGCCTCTTGCAAACTCTCCCAAAACCTTGAAGTGAATCTGGGATCTCTATCCGATACAATGCTCGACGGAATTCCATGTAGTCTCACGATTTGCTCCACATAAATCTCGGCCAACTTCGGTATCAACATACCGGTCTTAATAGCTATGAAATGAGCAGACTTCGTCAATCTGTCGACAACTACCCAAATCATATCATGACCCTTCGATGTTCTAGGCAAACCACTCACGAAATCCATCGCGATACTATCCCATTTCCATTTGGGAATAAACATCGGTTGCAACAGTCCTGACGGCTTCTGATGCTCTACTTTGGACTTCTGACAAGTCAAACAAGCATAAACAAACTCGGCAATCTCTTTCTTCATCCCCGGCCACCAAAACATTTTCTTTAAATCTTGGCACATCTTCGTAACCCCAGGATGAATACTCAAATTGCTTCTATGACCCTCCTCCAAGATCATTCTCTTCAATTCCGGTATGTCGGGTACACACACCCTTCCTCGACATCTCATCACTCCGTTCTCGTCAATCTTGATGTCTAACTCTTTTCCTTTCTCGATGAGTGCCTTAAACTTCAACAATCTCGTATCCGTCTTTTGCTTCTCCACAACTTCCTCGAGAAAATGATTAGTCAATCTCAACATTCCCACTTTCACACTTCTCGTCGTCCTTTCACAAACCAAGCCGAGGTCTCTAAACTCCTCGATCAATTCCAATTCTTTCGCCATAAGAGACGACATATGTAGAGACTTCCTACTCAAGGCATCGACTACAACATTAGCCTTTCCCGGGTGATAACTCAACTCGAAGTCGTAATCCTTCAAAAGCTCCAACCATCTCCTTTGCCACATATTGAGTTCCTTCTGATCAAACAAATATTTCAGACTCTTATGGTCGCTGAAAACCTCAAATCTCGATCCGTAAAGATAGTGCCTCCAAATCTTAAGAACAAACACGACAGCGGCTAATTCCAAATCATGGGTCGGATAATTCCTCTCGTGAACCTTCAATTGCCTCGATGCATAAGCAACAACTTGACCACTTTGCATCAACACACCACCTAGACCCATCTTCGATGCATCACAGTACACCACGAACGATTCCTTCGGATTCGGCAAAATCAACACAGGTGCAGAAGTCAATCTCCTCTTCAACTCTTGGAAACTCTCCTCACACTTATCATCCCAAACAAAAGCTTGACTCTTCCTAGTCAACTGAGTCAACGGCAATGCTAATTTGGAAAATCCTTGGATAAACCTCCGATAGTAACCGGCCAAACCAAGAAAACTTCGGATCTCAGTAACAGACTCCGGTGTTCCCCACTCTTGCACGGCTTCAACCTTAGCAGGATCCACGGCTATTCCTCCACTCGATATAACGTGACCCAAAAAGCTAACTTCATGCAACCAAAATTCACACTTTGAAAATTTTGCATAAAGCTGTTTGAACAAAATTGGTTCTATAGCCCTAAACTTATGTTAAAAAGTTTTGATGATAACAAAAGGTATTAAATGCACAATTGGTAGTACTAATATGTTTATTAAGTGTGCATGATCTTAAAAGCAAATTCTGATAATTGTTAAGAACTTGAGAAAGGAGATAAGTTCTGAATAGTGCTCAGAAGTTGAAAATATTCAGAAGCTCTTGGTCATCAGAAGATAGAAGAACATTCAGAAGCATCTATTCACCAGAAGCTAGAAGCCTTCAGAAGATAACCAAGTTTATAAAATTCTGAAGAATATCTTCTTGTCAGTACTTCTCAGAGAACGTCAGAAATGATTGAAGAATAATTCTCTGATGCTATGTCCTTGTATATGATTGAAGAATAATCATAGTACATCAACCTTATCTTTTAAGGAAGGAGCGTATGAGTCATTGTACTATCTTTTCTCTATTTGGTGCGTACTATATTTCATGGACAAGGTAGTGGAAGATTTTTGCTACTTCAAGTAAAGAATTCAAAACCACCAAATCAATAGTACAATTCAAGCTGACAACCTTATCTTCTTACAACGGTCATTCACAAGTGAAGCATTTCATTTGCCTATAAATACAAGACACTTTGTGAAGAAACGAATACAGCTATATACTGCTATTACTGATCTACTGCTGCACCATTTGAACAAATTGACAACTTGATATATTTGCACAAGACTACAAGCTTCTAAACATTCTGATATACACTTAGATATTTGTTTCAAATCTTTGTGTAATAGCTTTAAGTCTTAAGGTGCTTACATTATATCACAACTTTCTTATTTTTATTAAGTTAGTTATCTCTTGCTGTGTGTTGTACCCTATATTTTGCCCGCCTTTTATCATCATATTGGTTTTTGCTGCATTTTCTTTCAAATATGTGAATTAGCCCATTTGGTAGTGAAGCGAGGGTTAGAAGAGTTGTGAGTATAAGGTTGCAAGTTCGAGTCCCACCGTTGTCCTTTTTATAAATATTACATTTTGTTTTTGTGAATATTACTATTATTTTTCTTTTATTATTATTATTATTATTATTATTATTATTATTAGTAACAAAAAATCCAAAAAAAAAAGCAGTAAGGGGAATAAGACAGCAGTACGCATGATTTAAGGAAAGACCAAAGAAACAAGAAATTCAATTTTACGCGTGAGAATCAGCCAAAACAAGGAAATTGATCATTATTCATAAACTACAATTAAGATTATTCCTTCTCAGATCAATACATATACAGAATTAAAAGAAAGAATTAAAAGTCAAGAAAAGGGGGAATTCAGCTTCACGCAAAGAACAAATCAAATCCCAAAGGGGAAGTTCTTCATTCATTCATAAATTGCATTCAACTCATACAATTCCATTCCAAAATTAATCAATCAATATCAAAGCTGACCTAACCCTTTTACTTATAAAGAACACAAGAGTTTCACACAAAAGGAGGTTAGAAAGGAGGAGGCCGAAAATCACATAAGAAAAACGACGAGAACGGCGGCAGCAGTGCTGCGTTTTCTCACTTCCCCCTCCCTTGTTTTAATCACACAAACAATCATCACCACCTCAATTTCATAACCATTCATAATACCACAATCCACCACATTCCACCATCATGATCTATTCATCTTCTCCAATTCCATAACCATCCTCCAACCTTCATCAATCACAACCACACCATATTCAAGCCATGATCATCTTCAACCTCCACCAATTCATTCATCATCTCGACCAAAACCAAACAGAAAAGAAGAAGAAGCAGAACAAGGATCGAAGATTTCGCCGCCGTCGCCGCCGTCGCCGCATCGCTGGAATACCACCGCAAGTTGCTCACACCATCACCGTTACCGGAACCCACCACCGGAACGCTGCCACAAGCTCTCGCCGGATCATCTCTCAATCGGACTTGTGGTTCGGACAACCGTCATTCTCCTAAAAAACATTAAAATCAATCTCAACTCACCAAACTCTACTCACTTTTCACGTTCATACACGCGCCTCTAATTATTTTTTCTAAACGAATATCATCGCCCAAGTGCGAGTTCGTCTTTAAGTCTGTTGGGTTTTTGTATATTGGCTACATTTTGCAAAAACATCTGTTAGCCAAGTGTTGAGACATATGTGCATACATCAAGTGTTGAGACAGATGTAGGTACACATTGGAACAACACCTGTGTAGTCTGACTGCGCGTCAGCTTGCGTTATTATTTCATATTCAATCTTTTGAGGATTTGCTTGAAGAATTATTTCGTGGTTACTTATACAACAAGGCGCACGTGGTCTATTATTTTCTGAAGGCAGCCGAACCCTAGTTCTATTTTCTAAAGGAATGTAATAACTTTGGAAAATATATTATTTGATTTAAAAATATATTTGCTGCTGCCGCAATTTTGAAGACCTAATTCTGACTTGGAGCTCAAGCTATTTCACTGCTATAAATACGAAGACAGGCACATGGTTCTGTGTATCTAAAAATGTGTTATTACAAAGCGTGTGTACTTAGGGTTTTAGAGTGTTTATTGTGAGCCTTTCTTATATCTCATTGATGCAAGCTTAGGACCTGAGTTTATTGAGTTGTAACTGTGAACTTCTCCTAAGCTTTGAAGTACGGAGTTAGTTCTTGAGGTGTGTGTGATTTACTCGTAAGCTTTTAAGCAAGAGTGAATCTTAGGTTCATAGGAGGGTGTCTCCATCATTGGGTTGTTCTGTGTTGATAACAACGTTGTCTGTGTTGTTGGTAGGAATTGGGACGGGGTCTCATATCTAGGAGTTCCTAGGTAGGATTAGCACGGGTAGTGTCTAGGTGAGAAGACTTGTAGTGTGACTGTTGTGGTCTTTGAAGTAGAACTATTATAGTGGATTCATTCCTGGATTGGTATCCCCCAGAGTATGTGACGTTGCACCGAACTGGGTTAACAACTCTCTTGTGTTATTTTACTGTCTTTGTTATTTGTGTTCTGTGTGCAGACAAGTGTAGACACACTTTGCTCAACACCTGTCTATTGCGTGACAGCAAAGTGTAGATACACTTTGCCTAACATCTGTTTATTGTGTGCCAGGAATTTCAATTGGTATCAGAGCAGGCACCCTGTTCTGGTTTTTAGGGTGAGCTCCAGGGAGAATTTTCTGGCAAATATGGAAAAAGAAGGAGGACTC
The DNA here is from genome assembly GCF_020283565.1 of Trifolium pratense. NCBI lineage: Eukaryota > Viridiplantae > Streptophyta > Magnoliopsida > Fabales > Fabaceae > Trifolium > Trifolium pratense. Next base: position 24,909,874 of record NC_060059.1, on the reverse strand, counting down.
GTTAACAGACCACCACTTCTGGTTGGTGACTCAAACTATGACTACTGGAAATCACGTATGACAGCTTTTCTAAAGTCTATTGATAATAAGACCTGGAAAGCAGTTATCAAAGGCTGGAACCATCCAGTTATTGTTGACAAAGAAGGGAAATCAACACTTGAATTGAAGCCTGAGGAGGACTGGTCCAAAGAAGAAGATGAGTTGGCTCTTGGAAACTCTAAAGCACTGAATGCATTGTACAATGGAGTTGACAAACACATTTTCAGACTTATAAAAAAATGCACCTCTGCAAAGGAAGCTTGGGAGATACTCAAAACAGTACATGAAGGTACATCTAAGGTGAAAATATCAAGGCTACAGCTTCTAACCACTAAGTTTGAAAATTTAAGGATGAAGGATGATGAAAGCATTCATGAGTTTTACATGACTATACTTGACTATGACAATCAATTTGATGCTTTAGGAGAAAAGATATCTGAAGAACGACTAGTAAGGAAAATGCTTAGATCTCTCCCTAAGAAGTTTGACATGAAAGTTACTGCTATAGAAGATGCTAAGGATATCTCAGAAATGAAGCTTGATGAGTTAATTGGATCCTTGCAAACATATGAAGTGGCTGCAAATGAAAGAACAGAAAAAAAGACTAAAAGCATAGCCTTTGTTTCTAATGCTGAAGTTGAAGAACAACAGGATGAGATGGAATCTGATGAAAGCATCTATGATGCTATTGTGCTTTTAGGGAAACGATTTAATAAAGTCTTGAAGAGAATGGACATACGACCTAGAACAAATGCTACAGACATTAGTCGCAACATCAATAGAAACATCAGCAACCAGAGAAAACCAAGGACAGATGATAAACCCAATCAAAGTAAAGGTGTCCAGTGCCATGAATGTGAAGGATATGGACATATCAGGACTGAGTGTGCAACTTATTTGAAGAAGCAAAAGAAGGGTCTATCGGTTTCTTGGTCTGATGAAGACGACTCTGAAGGAGAAGCAGAGACTGCAAAACATATTAATGCTTTGACAGGTGTATGTACATCTGACAACGAATCCTGTGATGAAGAGCTAACCTATGAAGAACTAGCTGATTCTTATAAGGAGTTGTGCCTCAAAAGTGAAGAAGTGTGCAGAATTCTAGAAAAGCAAAAGAAGACTATTGCTCAACTGCAGGCTAAAAGATATGATAATTTATCAAAAATCTCTGAGCTCAATAAAGAGGTAACTGAACTAAACTCCCACCTTAACAACCTAAAGAAACATGTAGTAATGTTAAATAAAGGAACTGAATTGTTGGATGAGATACTGGAAAATCAAGCCTCTCCCGGCAAAGCAAAAGCAGCCATTGGCTATAATTATCAGCATGATAATAAACCAAAGGATTACAATCAAGACACTAAATACATACCACTTAGACAAACATTTCCCACAATGTATGGCATAGTGTCACCACACCTGTCTGCAGAAACTGTGAAAGGACAGAGACAGATGTTACCACATGTGTCTGCACATCGTCAAAGAAAGCAGAAAAATACATAACGAACGCAGATTGTATCAATAGTTTGAAGTGAGCTGATGCAGTCACCGGTAGCATATTTCTCGGTTTCTGCTTTTAGTAAATTCTGGGCTTATTATATCAGTATATGAAAAGTTTTAAGCAGAACTGGCGGGTTTCATTTCCTTCATAGTGTTTACACTTTTTAGACGATGCTTAAGCAGATAACTTAGCGCTCTAAGCACACCTAGCTGTCTAGGTGAATGAAGTACATGTCATAGATGAGATATCATCCGTCGAGGAAGAGGTATATTCGTCATCTCTAAGATTGCTGGGATGTCCCATATGTCTAGGCGAAATGTCCCTTGCTATCTCTGGTAAAGAGCACCTCACATTGACCACATATTATATGGTATTGTTAAAGATTCAGTACTGATTGCTAAGCATCATACCAGGTCATAACACACAAGGACAATTTCAAGTGGCTTAAAGAGGCTACTGATGCTGTTTCTAATACCTTCACACCTAGTGCAGAGTTTTGTATTTAGTTAACATTATGGTCTTTTCAATAATTTGCAAGTGATTATATACATGATAGCAGGGTAAGGATAAAGGATAATACAGAGAACAAAGGCATACACTGGTCTAGTTACTACATTAGTTGGTCTGTCAGAGGCATTTTGTTGAACACGTTAGGACATCACTCAAACAAGACATGTATAGTACTCATAACAAATCCATTTACGTGTGTGTGTGTGTGTGTGTGTGTGTGAGAGAATAAGATATGTAGTGTGCATAATTAAATAGAAAATAAGATAAAATTTCAGTGTGTATGCACACCTAAACCAATCACAAAAGCTAAGTAAGAAATAAAAGTACCTAAGAAAGTGCGATCATGTTACGCAAGTAGGAAGTGTGTGGAAGGATAAAGTGGCTGGCTGACTGGGGAATGATATTAATGACTGAATCTGTCCGCTCAATTGTAAACTTGACGAAAAACACTCGAATGGAGTTTGAGTTGGCGATTTGAAGCGAGGGAACGGACAAGCAAAAGGAGTTGTCACCTAAATAGAGCAATTCCTTAAAGCGGTTAATTAGTATATAAGAACCATCAACAACAGTATCTGACAAATGCACGTCCAACCACTTGAGGCTTTTCAAATCATAAGCGGCAACGAGAGTGTGACATTTGTAGTAATTAAAGTAGATTACGCCATCAGCAACTGCTGAGACCGGATCCCAGTCTGAAAAATCGAAAACAATAAGTTTCCATTCATCAGAGCTAGGATAGTAAGCATAGATGGAAGGTGATGGAAGTGAGCCCCTTTCCAAGTGAAGGATGATACGATCGTGAGAAGGGTCTGGCATCGCAAACATGGACAGGAAGCAGCCTTGTAATTCAGAAGGCAAAGTTATACTCTCCCACGAATCAGAGGTGGGATCAAACAACTGAGGATCAAGGTCATGGAATCCCATGTTGTAAATCTTTCCATGGAGGCAAGTACTGTTGGCAAAAAGGTGTCCGAAAATTGGCTTTGGATGTTTGCACCACTCCCCTACAGAGTCACTGGCGGCTAATCGCATATGAGCTGAGCCCATGTAAAAGGTATCCGTGGGGTTTTGGGATACATAAGAGTCAATATCAGCGACATCTTCTGAAGTACTATAGCCACCAAAAATATAGATCGACTCACGCAAACTCAACATCCTAGTAAATCCAGAAGTACTAAACAAAGGAGGTGAGACATTGCGATGAATTTTCTGGTTCTCTAGATCCACAATGTGAAACTCCAAATGTTTAAATTTTTTATCATGACAAACAGACAGCACCAGAATCCTCGGTGACATCTTCAGTTAAACCTGCTTTCAACACAAATGGAATTAGAGACGATAAAGATTGTCAGGTAAGTCTTGGTTTACACCGATCAAAAAGATGCCATCAAAACAATTAGAAAATGAGAAACTCTTAGTTTACACCGACCAAAAAGATGCCACCAAAACAATTAGAAAATGAGAAAAACTGAGATAATATAAATCTGCGAGAAAATTATATTGAAAAGTACGAGAATACATATATCACTCTGATTTCACAAATACAAATCGATAAAGAGTAAAGACCGATGAAAAATAAATCGGCACGAAATATACAATCAACAATATGAAACTACATATCACTCCGATTCCACATAAACTGTTAGATGTTGTTAATGAATGGGTTTTCCATGAGCATTGCCCAGTGCTCATAGTATCCGTCGAATCTTGGAATTGATGGTTGTAGGTAGTTTGAATTTTCTGCCATTGAAACGGAGAGAAACCTTCTCCGGTCCAAAGAATATTGGAGCTTGATCGAGAACGGCGTCACCGTTGCTCCGGCGAATCCAACGGCTGAACAGACGCGCCTTGCACATGAGAGCAAGCTCTGCGATTTGAAGGTAAAGAATTACCTATTTCAGTCTATTGATAGATCAATTTTAGAGACGATCTTGGAGCGTGAAACGACGCGTGATATTTGGGAAGCCATGAGACGAAAATATCAAGGCTCAACAAAGGTTAAACGTGCTCAATTACAATCTTTAAGGCGTGAATTTGAGGTTCTTGCCATGGGCGAAAGTGAATCTGTGAATGATTACTTCGCAAGAACCCTAGCTATTGCGAACAAGATGACATCTCATGGTGAACAGATGAATCAAACCAGAGTAGTTGAGAAGATTCTAAGATCCATGCCATCTAGGTTCAATTATGTTGTGTGCTCCATTGAGGAGTCGAATGATGTGACTACCCATTCCATTGATGAGCTACAGAGTAGCTTACTTGTTCAAGAAGGTCGAATGAAAACTCAAAAAGAACACAGTGAAGAACAAGCCTTGAAGATCTCAGATGCAGGCAGAGGCAATGGCCGAGGCAATGGAAGAGGTAGGGGACGCAACACATCACGAGGGAGAGGAAGAGGTAGACAGCAAAGTAGAGATTTGGTTCAGTGTTACAAATGTCATAAGTTTGGGCATTACCAAAGTAACTGCCCTGAATGGGACAATGTGAATTTCTGTGAAATTGATGAGGAAGAAGAAACCTTATTAATGGCTGATGTGAATTCAATTGAAAATAATCCAAGAGAAGAAATGTGGTACCTAGATTCAGGCTGCAGCAATCATATGACTGGTAAGAAGGAATGGCTGCATGATTTTGATGGCAGTTTCACAGAATCTGTCAAATTGGGGAATGATTCAAAGATGGCTATCATGGGCAAAGGCAATGTCAAATTGAAAATAGCTGGTAAGGTGCATGTGATTACTGATGTATACTACATACCAGGACTAAGTAGTAACTTGTTAAGTGTAGATCAACTTCAACAAAAGAATCTCACTGTAGTGTTTAAGAATGATCTGTGTCAAGTCATTCATAATGAGAAGGGGTTGATTCTTACTACTCAGATATCAGCAAATAGAATGTACTTGATATTTGCTCCTGTAATTCTGCCCAACTACATGCAAATGAGTAAAACAGATGAGTATCACTTATGGCACAATAAATATGCACACCTCAACTTTAAAGGGTTAAAAGTCCTTAATAAGAAACACATGGTGAAAGGGCTACCTGAGTTGAAAGATATTGAAGACAAATGTGGTGATTGCTTGTCTGGCAAGCAACACAGAGATAGCATTCCTAAGAAATCAACATGGAGAGCATCAACAAGGCTTGAACTTGTACACACCGACATATGTGGACCCATCAAACCTGAATCAAATGGAGGCAACATGTACTTCATCACTTTCACAGATGATCTTACTAGAAAAACTTGGACTTATTTCCTGCAAGAAAAATCTCAAGCCTTTGATATTTTCAAAAAATTCAAATCCCTAGTTGAAAAAGAATCAAATTGTGCCATTCAATGTCTTAGAAGTGATAGGGGTGGAGAGTTTACTTCAAATGCTTTTAATGAATTTTGTAGTTCTCAAGGCATAAAAAGGCAACTGACTGCTGCGTATACTCCACAACAAAATGGAGTATCAGAAAGGAAAAATAGGACAATATTGAATATGGTTAGAAGCATGTTAACGGCAAGAGATGTTCCAAAAAGATTTTGGCCTGAAGCTGTGAATTGGGCTACATATGTCATGAATAGAAGCCCTACTTTTGCTGTGCAAGATATGACACCTGAAGAAGCATGGAGTGGATTGAAACCCTCAATTCATCATTTTAGGATTTTTGGTTGCCTAGCTCATGTACATGTTCCAGATGTGCAAAGGAAAAAGTTAGATGGAAAAAGTATCAAATGTATTCTTCTTGGAGTTAGTGAGGAATCCAAAGCCTACAAACTATACAATCCCATTGAAAAGAAGATTATTGTGAGCAGAGATGTGATATTTGAAGAGCAAAAAAGGTGGAACTGGAACAAGGAAAATCACAAGAATCCAATGATCCCTGACTCTGCAATTGAAATGGATAGTGATATTATAGCTGAAGATAACCAGCCAGTGACTCCAGATGAAAATCAATCAGATGATGCTGAAGTTGATATGGATACTACACAATCTAGTGAAAATGAAGAATCAGAAGGTGACAATGATGACAGATTGCCACCTAGACCAAGAAGACCACTTGGCTACCTTGCAGATTATGATACTACTACTGGAGAAGAAGAGAATATGATACAACATTTTGCCCTATTTAGCTCCAAAGAAGATCCTGAATCTTATGAAGATGCTATTAAAAATGATGTGTGGAAGAAAGCAATGGAATCTGAAATTGAATCAATCAATAAGAATGACACTTGGGAGCTAACTACTCTACCAAAAGGAGTAAAAGCTATTGGAGTAAAATGGATCTTTAAGACAAAGTACAATGAGGAAGGCAAGATTGAGAAGCACAAAGCCAGACTTGTTGCAAAAGGGTATGCTCAGAAACATGGTATTGATTTTAGTGAAGTATTTGCTCCTGTGGCTAGATGGGATACTATAAGAACTATACTATCACTGGCTGCATCAAAGAATTGGTGTATATTCCAATTAGATGTCAAAAGTGCTTTTTTGCATGGAGAGTTACTTGAAGATGTGTATGTGCAACAACCATTGGGATTTCAAGTAGGTGAAAGAAATCAGGTCTACAAACTCAAAAAAGCATTATATGGTTTGAAACAGGCACCTAGGGCTTGGTATAGCAAAATACAATCCTACTTTGATACTGAAAAGTTCATGAAATGCTCACATGAACATACTCTGTTTGTCAAATATGATGAGAAAGGAAAAATTCTTATTGTAAGCCTGTATGTAGATGATCTCATCTATACATGAAATGACAATCATATGATGGAAGAATTCAAAAGTTCAATGAAGAGGAAGTTTGCTATGACTGATTTGGGCAAGATGAAGTACTTCTTGGGAGTTGAAGTGAATCAAACTCAGCAAGGTATCTTCATACATCAACAGAAGTATGCATCTGAAATCCTCACTAGATTTGGAATGCAAGATTGCAACAAAGTTTGTACTCCAATTGTGCCAGGATGCAAGCTTGTGAAGGATGAAAGTGGCAAGCCTACAGATGCTACTAGATACAAACAGGTGATTGGTTGCTTGATGTATTTGTTGGCTACCAGACCTGATATGACATATTCAGTGTGTCTTGCTGCAAGATATATGGAAAAACCAACTGAAATACATGTCACTGCAGTAAAGAGAATATTGAGATACTTGAAAGGAACAATAAACTATGGAATCTGGTATAAAAGCACTAATGCAGAGAATGTAACACTAGTAGGTTGGACTGATTCTGATTATGCAGGAGATTATGATGACAGGAAGAGTACATCGGGCTATGTCTTTAGCATAGGTACTGGTGCTATATCTTGGTCTTCAAAAAAACAACCTATTGTCACCTTATCAACCACTGAGGCAGAGTTCATAGCAGCTGCATCCTGTGCATGTCAAGGCATATGGTTAAGGAATGTGTTAAAACAGTTGATGCAAGAGCAGATTACTTGTACAACAATCTATTGTGATAATAGCTCCTCAATCAAGTTGTCAAAGAATCCTGTTATGCACGGAAGATCAAAACATATAGATGTGAGATATCATTTTCTTAGAGACTTGAATAATGATGGTGTGATAGAACTCAAGCATTGCAGAACTAATGAACAATTGGCAGATATCATGACTAAAGCTCTCAAGTTTAATACTTTCTGCAAATTAAGGGAGGGGCTAGGAATATGTGATTCCAGCTCTTTGAATTGATACATGCTCAAGTGGTAGCATTGACAATGTTGTCTGATTAATGTTGCAGTTTGCTTGCTTAGCAAAGGAACATGTACATGAGGGTTGAACATGTTGCAGACTTGTGCTAGTTTGTTTTGTGCATTTGTATAGTTTTTAGCTTGTCTGCGTTTTGTGTATTGTCTGGTTTTGTTTAGTTTTTCATGTTTAAGTTGATTTTGTGCATGACAATCAACTTTAAGGGAGGGTTTGTTAGATGTTGTTGTGTTATTGGGCTTTTGGTGTTTAGAGTTGTTAAGCCCAATACACATTTGCTTGTAATCCTAAGCCTATATAAGGCACATTGAATGAATGAAAGGCATTGGGACCTCCTTTACAATAACAATAACAAACTGAAAAACACCAATATAACTAACTACTAACACAACAATACAAGGGTATATCTCACTCCGATTTCGCTCGCATATACAAGCTATAAAACACTGATATAACAATATACACAACAACAACAACACTAGACTATTTACATATAAATTACTCCTATTTCAAATATACAAACCGAAATAAACATTATTCATTCAAACACAGGCCACCAAAACAATTAGTTCAACCCACTAAATATGATTTAGTAAAGAACCCTAACCAATCAAAGAATATCAAATCATCACGGATCGACCTAAGACAAGGGCGGGGGTTTAAGAAAATTACCCGATGTTTCAAGTTCTGCGTTTGGGTATCTTCTCGATTTTGGGGGAAATTAAAATTATTTTACGTATTTATTTTCCTTTTTTTTTAACCTAAAATAAAAAGCCAGACTTATGTGTGCATGGACTATGGGCTGGGGGAAATTGGGCCAAGCTTCGTTGGACCTTGAAAATAAGTGTGTGTTTGAAAAGTTGGAGTTTAAGAAAAAAAAAGAATTTATATAATATGTCCCAAATTAATGAGTCATTTATTAATATATTTTTTTATTTTTCTTTTATAAATATATCCTATTACCTTATAATCAATCATATTTAAATATAAAAATCAAGACTAAATATACTCTTGATGGTTATGGAGTAACTAACACATGATCATTTTATTTTGATACATTTTAATCTTGATTCAAGGTTTTTAAATATGGACATTCAAGTGTATGTTCTTTATTACTCAATTATTTGAACTAGTGTTTTGTGCCCGTTTGTGTGATCTACATTCTCTACTGTGCTAAGTATATAAATTATAAAAACTAATTTGTGTAAATTTCATTTTTATTTAAATTAATTTTTTTGTAATTTTTTTCATTTAAATACACTTGGAGTGTTAGATCGGTCGTAAGAGTTTAACTTTGTGTGTCATAAAGCTTGAATATAGTACTAATCATTGCAAAAATATCTATTATTTAATTATTTTAAAAATATACAATTATATATTTAGTTATATTTTCTTTTTACTTTTTTTCAATTGTGTATCCAAATATTTGTGACCAAACAATTATTTTCATCCATCTATTGCCACATTGCATTGGCGCCAAAACCATGAACAAGAACAAGTGATGGTTTACATGGGTTATGTAATTTTGGTATCCAACAATGCATGGTGGTTCCGTCGCCGAGATCGGTCACCACCGACCGGAGACCGGCGACGGTGAATGAGTGGCGGTATAACCAGTCTCTTGAAGCGGCAAAACTGAAACATTTTGAAAATTTTGACAACATGGAAGAAAGATAAAAAATGAATCTTTGTTTGATTTTTGTGAATGTTTTTGAAGAATTTGAAATGGGTTATGAAGAAATTCAAAAGGGTGTGTTATTTTTATATGATGATAATGAAAACGATGGATTTTTTTTTTTTTGGTTTACGAAAACGATGGATTTAAGAAACAGAGGAAAAAAATAATTTTGATTAATTTAATGTTAGATTTATATTGAATGATTCATAAGATTGATCGATGGAAGAATGCGAAGAACACGAGATATTGCCAACTCAAATTGGAATGCAATAATTGCGGATTGTGAATTGATGAAGAGGTTACATGTGTATGCTCTTGTACATTCTATTTTAGATAGATAAAAACAAAGGGTATAAAAACAAAAATAACATGATAGATCTCGAAACAAATGTATACTCCCTCCGTAACACTATATAAGCAAAAATCATTTTTTTAGGTTCATTGAATAACAAATGTATTTGGTTTATATTATAGACCAAATACATTAATTATGGAATGAACCTAAAAAAATGATTTTTGCTTATATAGTCTTACGGATGAAGTAGATAAACACCTTGAGTCAGATGGATTAGGTGCAGTCGAATTTTCGATGCAGTCGTTTTACAGCCGTCCGATCACGATCGGACAGTTTAAATAAATGTTGTAAGTAAATGAGTTTTTAAATCATGACCGTCCGATCTTGATCGAACGGCTATAAATAGCGTGACTGCACCAAAAAAACGAATGCATGGAATCCGAGTTCGTAGTCTAGAGAAGATAGGGATGGCAATTTGACCCATACCCAGTGGGTACCCACAAAAAATACCCACAACGGGTAGGGTAAAAACTCGCATTTTGGGTACGGGCACGGATATGGGTAATTACCCACAAAAATGAGCGGGTATGGATGCGGGTACGGGTACCTTAATACCCACCCCGCCCCATACCCACATAATATATATTTATTTATTTTATTTATATTATTAAATAATAATAATATATGTATATCAATTTTAAAAAATACAACACTATTAAATTATTACACATTTTAAAAAAAATATGTTTATTTATAAGATAATGAAAATATAATGTGAATATGTCAACAAATATATGAATTTTAGCATGAGGTTAGTACTAATTTGTTTATAATTTTCAATAGTTAACATTAACATTTTTGAATTTTTTGAATTATATTAAAATGATATGATATTTTATAATTAATCGATTTATTTTTAGCAAAAATGCGGGTAACAGGTACGGGTATGGGTACTTAGGTACCCATAGGGTATGGACACGGGTACAAAGGTTGTTACCCACGCGGGTATGGGGATGTGTACCAGTATTTTTTCAAACTACGGGTATGGGGATGGGTACTGGACTGGGCAATGGGCTTAGAGGTAAAATCAAACTAGCCCAATTAATATGAGAAAGGAAACAGGCCCAAAACAATAAAACTCTAAACGTCCATTTGGCGAGATAAGGTCTAGGCGAGGTAAGCAATGACGGATGACGCCCCTAAGACGGATTTACTCACGATAACAAAATATCTTCATCCTTCCCTGCCTTAGCGACCAACTTGGGAATGAAGAAAACAACTCCTTGAAACTGCCATGGCTTGGAGACCAAGGTTTTATTCCTACTTTCACGCTGCATCACCGGAAAAGGCGCTGAGGACCGGATTTGTAGGAACCCTAACTTGGAGAAGAAGACTAGAGGCTCTATAAATAGCTCCACACCTTCATTTGTAAAGGGGATCGAATTCTGACTTATTAAACTCCCAGGGTTGTTGGGATTGAACTGAGTGTAATCACACCATTTAATCAATAATACAAATCCCCTTGTTTTTTACCAGAACATTTTGGCGCCCACCGTGGGGCTGCGGTAAAATCATTTGATCCCAGCCTACCACAGCAAACTAGACAAAAATCAAACATCTCCACATGGCTGGAGAACACGGAAATACACGACAGAGAAGAAAAAAAAACCAAAGAAAACGGTGTTAGCACCGCAGAGAGAAACAGTCTTGACCATTGCGACCCTATGGAGCGGTTATGAAGTAGTCAACTGACGCAGAGAGAAACAGTCAGTTGACAAGAGGTGATGCGAACCAATTCCGCCCAGGTGCTTTCAATCCTTTATTTTTGATTTCGATGTCTTTGAACTATTCTAACAAATGTTTGAGTATATTTGGCTTCAACTCACTATAGGTCGATGATTCTGTTTTAATCTTTTAGTGATTTGAAGTAATTTAATCCACATGAAATTAATTATATGGAGGCCAATGAGAAGACAAGATTAGATTTACATGCTGATGTTATAGCTTTCATCTTGATAAAGGCTAGTTCTACGCTTGTTATCATGATACTGATTTGGATGTTTTAAAACAAAAATAAAAACATAAGAGATTTAACATACTTGGTTTGATTCTATGGTGGTTTCTAATTCAATTCAGTTCATTCATTTGTTGCCTCTATTTTTAATTTGATTCATTCATGTTTAATTTTGGGTGATCAATGGCGTGGATTTGAGTCTGCCGTCTCGCCGAACTGTTGTCGCAATCCAACGTCGTCGTCTCGCTGCCAAATTGTCGGTGGCGCAACTTCACTCATCATTGTTTCAAATATGGACGTCACTATCAGCGAAATTATGCAACTATGAGAATTGAACACATAAATAAAAACAACATCAGTTCATTATCCAAGTGATATCCATACAAGCTCTGCACCTGGTTATTGTACAAGCTGATTATATTTTATCTGTGGACAAATACTATTTGATAAAGCTTGGAATAAGAAAAGGTCAAATACAACTTCGAAGATCAGATCCGTCACGTCTGAAGTGAAATGATGTCGCCGTAGTCGATGTGAATCTAAATTCTCCAACTCGCCGAACTGGCGCCACAACGACTTACCGTCCAACATCGTCATCTCGCCGTAGAATTGTTTTTCTTGCTAGGCGACTCCCGATCCAGGTGTTAACGTTCTTTTCCTCTAACTTACAATTTAATCATATAGTTCTCGCTCTCTCTATTGTGATAATATATTATTTGTGTATATATATGTTATCAGTTTTATTAACATGGTTAATTTATAGTTCATGAATCACATTCTATGGCCATCTATAATAATAATAATAATAATAATCTCATCAATGAGTAAAAGAAAAGAACATCGGTACTTATGTATTTCAAGGTTAACAATCACTAGAATGAGACTTGTTTTTCTTTTGGTGTACCACTTTACAAGATCTAAATTCAAGAATCGCTGTTCTGTTTGGTTCAAAACTGTTTGTGCTTATTTGATATGTGATATCTTTAATCCTGCTATAAATTATTCTAGCACACGATAAAATATTTTGTGTGATTGTATGAACTAACTTTCTTAAGACCTCATGTAAACATTTCAAACATGAAAGAACTTTTGCATGAAAGAACTTCAACTCTGATAAGTAAGTCAACACTTTAAATTAAAATGACCAAGACAAATATAACCAACAGAGAAAGTATAAAATTTTTCATATGTTTCTACATTTTTTCGGTTAAGAACTAAATCAGAATTCTTCTTACAAAGTATTTTGCTTTTTACTTATAACTAACATGAATATGCTTTCTCTACGTATCACATTTTTTATTTGTTTCGGTATCGATTAATTAAAATTAATCATACATGCAAAGTTTCAATAACTAATGGAGTATAGGAGACTTATTATTAGCCGACGTGTTTTTTGCATATACTTGAAGCACTTGCTATAATGTCAACTTCTTTGAAATTTATCTTGATTAGGAAATTTAGTTTATTCATCTATGATTTCTATTTTGATTCATTGATGTTAATCACATGCGCAGGGCAACAAACAAATGTGGAAAATTAACATGAAAATTCAGTAATTATCACTCAGCTAGATAGAAGCCGCCAACTAATATTTCAGGTTGAGGCATATTCCGCAATGACTACCGCAAAGGAACTCAGTCTCGCCACGCCAAAACATAATTGGTTTTCTTGCTAGGCGAGGAGCGCCGCAACAAACCGCCCATGGCGGCATCATTTTCGTTTGTTTTATTTTTCATATATTATTATTGTTGAACTTCTAATGTATCAAAGCTTATTTGCAGCAATCATGATTAAGTTGCGGGCTCTAAACCAACAAAAATGGTTATCTCAAACTTGAGCTCTGAATCTTTATTAAAGATCAACTCAGATGTGAGCGCTGAACCATAAAACAAGGTTGCAAGGCCTTGGCGTTACCTGTAAGTCTTACGAGTTGGGTACGTCAGAAAAAGAAAAATTAAACAAGGTTGCAAGACCTTGGTGTTACCTGTAAGTCTTACGAGTTGGGTACGTCAGAAAAAGAAAAATCAAACAAGGTTGCAAGGCCTTGGCGTTACCTGTAAGTCTTACGAGTTGGGTACGTCAGAAAAAGAAAAATCAAACAAGGTTGCAAGGCCTTGGCGTTACCTGTAAGTCTTACGAGTTGGGTACGTCAGAAAAAGAAAAATCAAACAAGGTTGCAAGGCCTTGGCGTTACCTGTAAGTCTTACGAGTTGGGTACGTCAGAAAAAGAAAAATTAAACAAGGTTGCAAGGCCTTGGCGTTACCTGTAAGTCTTACGAGTTGGGTACGTCAGAAAAAGAAAAATCAAACAAGGTTGCAAGGCCTTGGCGTTACCTGTAAGTCTTACGAGTTGGGTACGTCAGAAAAAGAAAAATCAAACAAGGTTACAAGGCCTTGGCGTTACCTGTAAGTCTTACGAGTTGGGTACGTCAGAAAAAGAAAAATCAAACAAGGTTGCAAGGCCTTGGCGTTACCTGTAAGTCTTACGAGTTGGGTACGTCAGAAAAAGAAAAATCAAACAAGGTTGCAAGGCCTTGGCGTTACCTGTAAGTCTTACGAGTTGGGTACGTCAGAAAAAGAAAAATCAAACAAGGTTGCAAGGCCTTGGCGTTACCTGTAAGTCTTACGAGTTGGGTACGTCAGAAAAAGAAAAATCAAACAAGGTTGCAAGGCCTTGGCGTTACCTGTAAGTCTTACGAGTTGGGTACGTCAGAAAAAGAAAAATCAAACAAGGTTGCAAGGCCTTGGCGTTACCTGTAAGTCTTACGAGTTGGGTACGTCAGAAAAAGAAAAATCAAACAAGGTTGCAAGGCCTTGGCGTTACCTGTAAGTCTTACGAGTTGGGTACGTCAGAAAAAGAAAAATCAAACAAGGTTGCAAGGCCTTGGCGTTACCTGTAAGTCTTATGAGTTGGGTACGTCAGAAAAAGAAAAATTAAACAAGGTTGCAAGGCCTTGGCGTTACCTGTAAGTCTTACGAGTTGGGTACGTCAGAAAAAGAAAAATCAAACAAGGTTGCAAGGCCTTGGCGTTACCTGTAAGTCTTACGAGTTGGGTACGTCAGAAAAAGAAAAATCAAACAAGGTTGCAAGGCCTTGGCGTTACCTGTAAGTCTTACGAGTTGGGTACGTCAGAAAAAGAAAAATTAAACAAGGTTGCAAGGCCTTGGCGTTACCTGTAAGTCTTACGAGTTGGGTACGTCAGAAAAATAAAAATCAAACAAGGTTGCAAGGCCTTGGCGCTACCTGTAAGTCTTACGAGTTGGGTGCGTCAGAAAAAGGTACAGCAAAGAAAGGCGAGATTATCAACACCGCCAGAAGAAGCTTGCACACAACCAAAGCAAGGCGAGTCATTATAACGCCAAATGACAACAGGTATAAAGTTATTTTCTATCGATTCACAATTATTATAGAATATTGAAGATATAACTGGTGTAGGAACAAAGTTTCCAAGGTAAGAATGACAGAAGGCGTTACCTCACAACGTAATGCAAAATTCATCCGCGAAGTTATGAAGAAAAAACTTAAGGGCGAATGAAGAAATTAATAAAGGACCCAACAAAGGGCAAATTGTTTAAAGCCACAAAGGGCATACAAGATAGTTACAAAAAAGCCACTGAAGGGCAAAAACAAGATCATTACAAAAGAGATCATTCACTGAGGAGGAACATAGGGAACGAGCTTGCCGTCAACAATTTGATTCATTGCATCAGCTTCGCCAAGGCGCTTAGCATCGAGATCTGGAAAAAGAAGCTTGACCTGTTCTATAGCAAAGGAAAAGCCCTCGTCATATTGGTTGGCGGCATAGAGCTGAAGCTCTGTGACATCACTCTCCAATCTAGCTTTCTCATCAGCTAAGGTCCCAACAGACAGTACCGCTTCATCCTTCTCCTTGGATAGCTTAGAGAGTTTCTCATCCTGGGCAGCAGCATTCTCCTTGAGTTTGGCCTCCGAAGTGGCATAGCTTTCTTTAACTTTAGACAGCTTTTCTTCATACTCTTTCTTCAGTCTCTCTGTCTCGCCCTCCCGTTCTTCCTTCAGTTTCTTGATGTCGTCTTCCAGCTTTGCCTTAGTTTCAGAATACCTCTTCTCAATGTCAGCGAGATTATCATCAACCATCTTCACTTTTTGCCTCGCCTCTAGAACCTCTTGCTCTTGGCGGTTTGTCAGTAGATAATTAAGAAGAGTACCCTTGACTTCATACTCTAAGGCCTTCTTCCTCAGGTCTTCCGTCGAAGTGTTGGTGAAGCGAGTCATGTCGCCCACCATGGTTACTCCTCTCTCAATAAACTCCAGAGGATCGAAGGAGCTCCAGGAAAGGGGCGCAGCGGTTTCAGCGTCTTGAGCAGGAGGCTGAGAAGAACTGGAAGCCACGCCCTTGCCCTTGTCAGCGCCCCCAGCCTTCTGAGTAATCTTCTCAACTTTTTGCTTTTTGGGAGGAGGAGGAGCAACACCCTCGTTCTCCTCTGCCCCAGAAGCCGTTTTTCCCGGGATCTCGACACGGATACGCCCCTCATGCTTCTTCTTGCTCCGCCCTTCCTTCATAGCCGCTTCCTCCACTTGCAGCTTTTTCAGTGGGTCAATCACGGCGACAACAGGATTGGCTTTTTGCTGGCGAGCCTTAGCCAAGAATGCCAGTCTCTCCTCATTAGAGATAGTCCTCATTCTCTCTGCAAAAGTAAAAAGAGACAAAAAAAAAAAACACAGGTTAGTAATAAGGCGAGATCAACATTAAAATAAAAAGAAATATGCATATATGCCAAGATCATCACTTACGTAAATACTCTGTCAAAGCTTCACTATTACCCTCACATCTAAGGATATCAGCGGTATCCATAAGAGCATAGGAGTCAAGAAAGTTGACGGTATCTTGTTCAAAATCACTCAGGGCCTCAAAAACGGCTCCCTTGATAAGCCTAGGGTTATTGGTCCAGTAGAAGGGAAATAGAGGATCTTCTACCTCATCATACATCAAATCCGGGAGTTGGTCGCCACAGCGAACCCGGAAGAAAGAGTTTTTAAAGTTCTTGAAGTTGGAAGCGTACAAACTTAGGAGGCGGCGGTTAGGCTGACTGCTAAGGGAGACTAAAGCTTGGGGTTTCAAGTTTTTAATATGGTAGAAGGAGAAAAAGACGCCAAGTGAGGGCTCCAGTTCGAAACCTAAGCACATCACCTCGAAGGCTTTGACAAAGGCCCAACTATTGGGATGAAGTTGGGTAGGGGCGACGTTAAGAACCTTCAACATCTCCGCCTCAAAAGGGGTAAAAGGCAGCCAAATATTGAGGGGTTGGATCACGCCAGTGTAAAGGTAGAAGTAATGCGGCGGCTTGTCATTTTTAGAGAATACAAACTCGTCCTCTCTGACAGGCTCTGTAATAATAGAATCTTCATGCCGAGAGTCAGAAAGTTTGACGGCTTTCCTAAAGCTCCTCACCATTTCCGCACTAGTATACTTCGAAGGAACTTCCATGGTGACGGGAGTGTAATCAGCAACGACCAGATCTCGACAAGGATTCTTTCGCTTTCCTGTGAAAGAGGAAGGGGAGATTATGACACAATCACTGTCATTACCACTATCACTACTGCTATCACTATCACTACTACTACTCCCAACATCAAAACCCCATAATTCCGAGTAAAACCCTCGGCTATTAAGGACGCCATTAGCCCTAGTATAGTGGGCGTGAACTTGTTGCGCCCATTCGAGATAACTAGGAGAAGAAATAGGAACCCTCCCCTCATTATCATCTAACTCCCTCAAAATAACCATCTATCCAAACCTAATCAGAAAACTAGGGTTCCTACTCAAGACAAACCAAATCGGCGAAAAGGAATAAGGTATAAAAGAAAGAATACCTCAAAGAAATTGACAAAGCTTGGAGAAATAAACTGGAAGCGTCCTAACACGAAGCGTTGAACAAAGGCTTGCTGGAAGATCGAAGAAGGGTAGGCGAAAGAGAATATTGATTCGCGAGAAGAAATAAGCAGAGGGAAAGAAGAAACGGAGATAATACTTATAAAGAGGGAAAACTTTTCGATCGGTTGAAGTCCAGAAGTCGAAGTAAGAAGTATCGCGTGCGTCGTCGGATTAAATAACGTGTCAAAAAGCGTGTATCCCGAGAGTTAGTTTTGGAAGATTTATCGTCAAATAGTTGTTATCCTAAAAGGCGAACTTGAAGTCGCCTCGAAGCACAACACGCCTCAAGAGTGACCACGCCAAAAGTACGAGCCTCGCCTTTTTAAGGCGTGACAGAAGTTAAAAGGGAAAGAACGCCCAAAAGGAAAAGATTCAAGATTAAGGAGAAAGCAAAACGTAGGAACACCAAATTCAGTCTTAGACCAAAAAAGAGATCTTTATTAATTTCGAAAAATAAAGGTACAATGACATAAAGCAAGGTTACAAAGAAAAACTAGTCCTAAAAATCCTATCACTCGGATTCCGAATCCTTTTGCGCAGGCTCAGGGAAAGTCATCTTGGATTCCACGGTGACCCGGGACCCCTCTTCTTCACTGGACGAAGAAGCACGAAGCTCAGGAGGAACATAGGTCTCCAGAAACGAAACGTAATCCTCATCACCACTAGCAGAATCAGAGGTATCTGAGGAAAGAACGATAACCTCCACCTTTTTGACCTCTTTAGACCTTCGGGAGCGAGTGGAGTTAGAGGTAGATTCCTCTACCCTTTTCTTCCTTCGCTGAGGTTGAGACTTCCCAGCAGCAGGTATCTTGGCATTATTCTTTTCCATCGTGATGATTCAAAACAAATTGATATAAATTTGAGTTTATCAGGTGATATTTATAGTCAATGTTTAAACTTAACATCGTGATTAACGGTAGTAATAAATGCTTGGACGGTTGTGACCACCAAGTTTTGACTGTCTCGAAGAATACCACTTTTATATTTCCAAGAAGTCAAAATTTGACCCATCTTAATTATCGAAGATCGCAAAGGGGGGGCGGTACTAAAAAGAACAGAAGAGCAACACATAAGGAAAGGAAATTGCTTAATACTCAAAGTCTCATAAAGGAAATACAACGGAAGCAAAGAAACAAAATGAAAATAACAAGGATCCCAAAATACGGAAGCAAATTACAAATACTTGAAAGAAAAGCACAAAACGGAAAATGAGCAAATAAAAGACTTCATGGCATGGTAGAGCTCCCCAATTCACCAGCATCGGCAACGGCGATACGGTGCATTTCCTCCAATGCCCGTTTCACCCTCTTCGCCTTCACCATGTTTTCTTCAATGGGCTTCAGATCCTCTCTTAGTTCGCTCTGCTTGTCCAAAAGGTCCACCAAAGAGTGGCGCCTGGAAATCAACTTAGCAACATCATCCCTAATCTCGCCTTGAAGAGCCCTCTTCCTCTTCACAAGCGGCTTCATCTCCTTGTTCAGCAGCGCCAAACGATCGTCCACTCTCCGCTCCTCGTTGAAGCATATCCCTAAGATTTCCTCCTGCACACCCATGGTCTCTTTCGTAATCTCTATCTGGCTGTCGACAGCTTCGGTAACTTCGGCATGGCATTCTTTGACATTCTCCACAGCAATTACAAAAGATGCACTATCCTTCAGCTCTTTCTCTAGGCGCAGCACACTGTCAAGAAAACGCTTCTCTTCCTTGGTCAGCCTCCAGCAGTAATCATTAAGCTCTTTGACAAATTCCGAGAATTCACCAAAATCGTCCATTAAGTCCTCCGTAATCAGGGTCAACATACGGCGGAGCCGCTTGATAACCGGAGAGGCGGGAGACTGACCGCATTCAAAAGGAGGATTTTTGGGAGACATACTGTAGACAGAAAGCTGTTAGGTAAACAGGTGAAAATGGGATGAGCGGATCCTAACATCGAATGATCCATTTTATAGAGGAAATATCCAATCGTGTCACCAGTAAATGGAGAAACGGTTGATAGATATGGCATAGGAGAGCGAGATCGTGCACCAGAAAGTGGGAAGAAGCGTGATGAAACCGTTCCCACGCTACAAGTTTTAGAGGGAAAATTCGAATCATACTCAAGCACTTCACCCCTTTGGACTTCGTGCTTGGGGGGCTGTGGACTGGGCAATGGGCTTAGAGGTAAAATCAAACTAGCCCAATTAATATGAGAAAGGAAACAGGCCCAAAACAATAAAACTCTAAACGTCCATTTGGCGAGATAAGGTCTAGGCGAGGTAAGCAATGACGGATGACGCCCCTAAGACGGA
The DNA here is from genome assembly GCF_020283565.1 of Trifolium pratense. Classification (NCBI taxonomy): domain Eukaryota; kingdom Viridiplantae; phylum Streptophyta; class Magnoliopsida; order Fabales; family Fabaceae; genus Trifolium; species Trifolium pratense. Next base: position 24,889,944 of record NC_060059.1, on the reverse strand, counting down.
TTTACTCACGATAACAAAATATCTTCATCCTTCCCTGCCTTAGCGACCAACTTGGGAATGAAGAAAACAACTCCTTGAAACTGCCATGGCTTGGAGACCAAGGTTTTATTCCTACTTTCACGCTGCATCACCGGAAAAGGCGCTGAGGACCGGATTTGTAGGAACCCTAACTTGGAGAAGAAGACTAGAGGCTCTATAAATAGCTCCACACCTTCATTTGTAAAGGGGATCGAATTCTGACTTATTAAACTCCCAGGGTTGTTGGGATTGAACTGAGTGTAATCACACCATTTAATCAATAATACAAACCCCCTTGTTTTTTACCAGAACAGGTACTATAGTACCCTACCCATACCCTACCCATTGCCATCCCTAAGAGAAGAAAACAAAGTACATCTCACTCGTAATAAGACATTTGAGGAGGGATTGTCTTCCATTATTATTTTTTCTCTATATTTATGTGTGATTTTTGCTATAAGTTATTTGACAAAAAATAAATCAATATAATATTAAGAGTAAATTTGATGTGGAGTATGCAGGTGTTATTACTACTGTAGTATTTATTTTAGTTTATTAGGTATATTTATCCACGGTTCATAAGTTCTCCTAATTCAACCGAAATATGTTAAAATTACATGTGTATTTAAGTAGTATTTATCATTTCGTCTAAGATAAAAAAAAAATCTACAACAGCAAACTAACATAAAAATAATTAAATTATGCATATTACCAACAATAAATTGACCAAATTAATAAAAATGTTTGGACCAGTCCCGTGAGTTTAGTTCAGTTGGCAAGGACATTGCATTATATATGCAAGGGGCCGGGGTTTGAACTCCGATCATTCCACTTATCCACCTTATGGGTGGATTTTTTTTTTTTTTTGGTCTTATAGTGGGGCTCAAACTTGAAAAAAAGTCATGTTAAATAAATAAATGTTTGGACCATTACCTCCTTTCAAAGTTATAGTGGGGCTCAAACTTGAAAAAAAGTCATGTTAACATGTGTCTTTATGGGACATGTTAATGTATCTAAAATTAGAAATTAACTTGTAATAATAAAAAAGAATTTAATGTTTAAAAAGTACTTCCTCCGTCCCATATTATAAGGAAAAAATATCATTTTTTATTGTCCCAAATTATAAGTAAAAACAACTAACTTTTATAATTTTAAGATTTATTTTTACTTATTCTCATGAAATTTAATGTAAATTGCATTTAATTTACTCTCTATTTTTTTCCCATAATGAATAATCAATAAAAATTCTTTTTACATCTTCCTGTAAAACTTATTTTAAGAAAAACACAAAAAGTTATACTTTGGAGTACAAGTACAATGGATATAAGATACGCATTGGTAAGTTTCGGGAGATTGTCGTGATGTTCAGTTTCGTGACATCAAACATTTCCCTTCCATGTTTATTTTAGGAACAAATAAACTCAGAGACAAATTCACCTAATGAATCAAAGAGAAGAGAACACGAACAAAAAACAAAGACAAATTGCACGAAAGTAACCAACTCAAGATGGCGAATCTTCATTTTAATTCAGTTGAGCTGCCAATTAACTACTTACCTAAAAATAGAACCCCAAAATCATTCGGAGATTGAGCGCATCTACTCCAACTTAATTAGTGGTCTAAAATTCGAACTAGTCTTGAAAATACATCAACGTTAAACCTTTTAAAGATTTTAAAGAGTAGTGTTTTGTCTTCTATTAATGTCTCTAATTTTAAAAGTCTCTTTATATCCCTTATATATACCTCAAAACTATAGTAACAAACATATTTATAAAAATGGAGATGATCTTTTACTCCTAACCGAGGATTGAAAATTGAAAGAACTTCACCATATTGCATCAAATTATAGATGCTATTATCTGGCTCATTCTAAGTACTATTTAGAAAGAGGAAACAAAGAGAGGAATTTAGAAGAAAGATGATGAGAAGCATTGCAAACAATTTGGTTTCGAATATTGGCTCCAATAATAATAGAGCAACACCCCATGCCAAAGCACCCCAGCCTGACCAATACCTAACTGCAATAGCACAAAATAAGTATTATACATTGTTTCTTTAATAGCTTAATGTAGATTTTTATGTACCATGTATATTGTATAGTATCATCTAAAAATCAACTCGAGTCGGATAAATAAATAGAAAAATTTATAAATAAATAACAAAGAAGTTCCTTCACCACCAAGCATAACTAACAAAGGGAAGAATTAAACTTTGTCAAACTAAGCATTTGCTTGCAATAAACCAACCGAGTAAAAGTCGTAATTTCCTTTACAAAAATGTTGCTTCCTCGATATATTTGGCTTATTTTTTATTAAAAATTCTAAAATGTTCTGTTTTATTCCAAAACTAATCTTGGTGTATTAATTTATTGTACAGGGAATGTGTTTGTTTAATTAATGCATAACATTGGAATAGATTACATTTCATACAATTTAATAAGGGTATAAAATGGATTATATATTTAATAAAGAATAAATTTAATAAAGAATTATTTTTAACTATAAAAGCTCTAAGTTAACGTCTCAATTTTTATTATAATGGTGTGATCAATATTGAGTCTCGTAATACATATTTGATTTTTTAGAAGAATCCCCCAATATTGTCAAAAAAAGAAGAATCCCCCAATATTCAATTCAATATATATTAAATTTTGATAACAATCTATATTTTGTTACGATTACGAATTAATTTTTAACTTGAAAAGCTCCTCGACGTAGTCATACAGCAATGCCTCAATTTTTATTAGAACGATGTGATCAGTTTAAAGTCTAGTGTTGTATAATTGGTTTCTTGAATGATCCCCCTATTTTCAATTCTAAATATTTTCAAATTTTGATAACAAAATATTCAATTCTTATTTTTATTTAATAAAAAGTGTTTAATAAATATGCAGATTTCAACTTGAAAAATTTAAATCAAAATTTTTAAACTAAAATTACTAATAACAAATGAAATGACGGGTAAAAATTACAAGGTTTAGCAATATATAAGAACCACAAATGATTTTTAAAAAAAAAAAAAATAGGAAGAAGAATTCCAAATAAAAAATTTAAACATACAAAATAAGTGTCGAGATAAAATGAATTTGGTAAGAATTCGAATACCTTTGAATCAAAATAGAGTAAAAAGGTAAGTTTAAATAATATTCACGACTTTTTCCTCGTAGTTCTTTTAAAGTATTAAAATGCTAGATATTCAAACATTAATAAGATAAGAATATAAGTAGGTGTGTCTTTACATTTTAATTATCCAACATAAAAGTTATAGAAAAAACACACAAAGGAGGCCAAACATGAAGGATAAGGTTTGATATAAATTTTTGGCCTATACTCAAATAATCACTTATTATACAAATAGTAAATTTACAAATAGATTTTAACTTATTAAATCCTGATAAATGGACACATGATGAGAATTTTATTCATTTATCGAGATTAATGATTTATCAAGTTTAAAAATACACTACTTTCATTATATTTAGATGAAAACTTATTAATTTAACGAGATTATTCATTTATTAATATAAAGTTTATATAATGAGGTTTTTAAATAAACAAATATAATATAATAACATTATTTTTATAATTTAATAATATTGAATATTTAATACAATAAATATATTAAAATAAATATATTCTAAAAAATAATCGGTCATCGGACGGGCTATGAGCTAGTTAATCTAGGCCGTCAAAAAGGCCAAGCTTATTTCATAACCACATACTAGCATCTTTCGTAACAACATACTAGTAGAGCATTTGGTAAAATCTGAATCAAACCAAACTTTTAATCAGTACTGAAACCGAAATGTTAGGAAAAAGGCTACCAAAAACCGAACCGAAATAAATTCAATTTTGAAAGAGAACCGAAAGCATGATCTGACAATCAACACGTTTTTATACCGTTTGCTTTCAACACTTGGATTTCTAGCACCAGAGACTGTAAACTTTTTGAAAAGAGTTCAAAAGGTCATACATTGTAATGTTGTGACGCCTAGGTCTAAGAATGTAATTTTTCAAAGATTGGATTTTGCTATTCAAAAAGGATTAGCGGCGCAGCTTGTTGTCCGTCTACCTTTTGTCCATGTGTAATTATTTTATATATATATATATATATATATATATATTAAAAAAAAAAATTTGATTATTAATTTAATTAAATTCACTAGAATCACAGAAAAACATCCTAAAAATTCATGTTTACCACAAGTCACTGACCAGCTACACTTAGCTAGTTCACAATCACAAATTTAAAACATCCGGAAATTAAAATTTGAGTTGCTTGCTAAGTTTACGTTTAAAAACAACAGAAAAAGTGCCTAAAGAGTCACAGGCTAATATTAAACTTGCTGTCTTGCTGGACTCTGCTTCTTCAATCTTCATCGTGAGTTGAGTTCTGAGTTCTCAAACGTAATTGCTGCTCCTTTCCTGGTTTCAGTAGTTCTGCAGAATGAAGATAAACAAACTGAGAACATATAAAATGCACAGAATAAACCACTTCAAATTATAGCCAGAAACCTCTGATATAAAATGGCCTGGGACCTACTTACTGCAGATACCTCAGAATAAAATTACTGCAGAATCATGCAAACAATCAAACATATCCAAGATCCTGAACAGCAGCAGCAGCACTTGCAGTAAGGATATGGAAAATTGGAAACTAAACTATTATTACAGCACTTGCAGTAATTGTTGACATAGCCTAGAGAAGTGATAATATACTAATAATAACTAAGACTGTTTACATTTTGCACAGATGACACAGGTTTTATTATCCTTTAATAAAATATTAAAGGATAAAACAGTAATATACACTACTATTATTAATACAAAAATACAAAAAAAAAAAAAAATTAAATAGTAAACATCGATTAATATACTAATTGTTTTATAACAATCATATATTTATAATAAAATACAAGTAATCAATCAATAAGATTAAAAGTATAATAATATAATCACACATGATATTAAATAGATTTCAAAATATAATTGAAAAGAACAAAATAAATAAGATTAAAAACTAACACACAAAAAATATTCTATTTGCAGGGGACATAAACTATTGACAATGATTTCTATAAGAATCATTAGGTGAATTCTGTGTATCTATTGAGAAATGATTAATACATTATAATATCCAGCTCAGCAACACATTGATGCAGATACATTCAAGTGTTGCAGTTTGAAGGCTTTACTGATATATCTGGCCAAGTGATGGGATAATCAAGCATTGTTTTCTTGCTCATGGTATATATGGCCAACTGATGCAGGACTACAACTTTAATTACAAAGGCTTTATAGGAATGCAGGCTAGCTGCCATGTTCTAATTTTCTCAAGGCCAAGGCATTTAGATGTCCTAATAAAACTTATGAAAGTTCATAAAAAACACCATTCATCAGCAGATGCAGATGATCTTTGGGCAAAATGTATGGATTTCTTATCACAACATATCTGTGGGCAGCAAATTAAAATGAAGAAAATCTTCACGACCACGACAATCATTGTTCTCAGGTTCTAAACATGATAACTATGTCAGATATCATTATCCTTAATAAAATGACAATGGACCTTAATCTTAAAATGAGACTGAAAAAATACATAACGACCGCAGATTGTATCAATAGTTTGAAGTGAGCTGATGCAGTCACCGGTAGCATATTTCTCGGTTTCTGCTTTTAGTAAATTCTGGGCTTATTATATCAGTATATGAAAAGTGTTAAGCAGAACTGGCGGGTTTCATTTCCTTCATAGTGTTTACACTTTTTAGACGATGCTTAAGCAGATAACTTAGCGTTCTAAGCACACATAGCTGTCTAGGTGAATGAAGTACATGTCATAGATGAGATATCATCCGTCGAGGAAGAGGTATATTCGTCATCTCTAAGATTGCTGGGATGTCCCATATGTCTAGGCGAAATGTCCCTTGCTATCTCTGGTAAAGAGCACCTCACATTGACCACATATTATAGGGTATTGTTAAAGATTCAGTACTGATTGCTAAGCATCATACCAGGTCATAACACAAGGACAATTTCAAGTGGCTTAAAGAGGCTACTGATGCTGTTTCTAATACCTTCACACCTAGTGCAGAGTTTTGTATTTAGTTAACATTATGGTCTTTTCAATAATTTGCAAGTGATTATATACATGATAGCAGGGTAAGGATAAAGGATAATACAGAGAACAAAGGCATACACTAGTCTAGTTACTACATTAGTTGGTCTGTCAGAGGCATTTTGTTGAACACGTTAGGACATCACTCAAACAAGACATGTATAGTACTCATAACAAATCCATTTACGTGTGTGTGTGTGTGTGTGTGTGTGTGAGAGAGAGAGAATAAGATATGTAGTGTGCATAATTAAATAGAAAATAAGATAAAATTTCAGTGTGTATGCACACCTAAACCAATCACAAAAGCTAAGTAAGAAATAAAAGTACCTAAGAAAGTGCGATCATGTTACGCAAGTAGGAAGTGTGTGGAAGGATAAAGTGGCTGGCTGACTGGGGAATGATATTAATGACTGAATCTGTCCGCTCAATTGTAAACTTGACGAAAGACACTCGAATGGAGTTTGAGTTGGCGATTTGAAGCGAGTGAACGGACAAGCAAAAGGAGTTGTCACCTAAATAGAGCAATTCCTTAAAGCGGTTAATTAGTATATAAGAACCATCAACAACAGTATCTGACAAATGCACGTCCAACCACTTGAGGCTTTTCAAATCATAAGCGGCAACGAGAGTGTGACATTTGTAGTAATTAAAGTAGATCACGCCATCAGCAACTGCTGAGACCGGATCCCAGTCTGAAAAATCGGAAACAATAAGTTTCCATTCATCAGAGCTAGGATAGTAAGCATAGATAGAAGGTGATGGAAGTGAGCCCCTTTCCAAGTGAAGGATGATACGATCGTGAGAAGGGTCTGGCATCGCAAACATGGACAGGAAGCAGCCTTGTAATTCAGAAGGCAAAGTTATACTCTCCCACGAATCAGAGGTGGGATCAAACAACTGCGGATCAAGGTCATGGAATCCCATGTTGTAAATCTTTCCATGGAGGCAAGTACTGTTGGCAAAAAGGTGTCCGAAAATTGGCTTTGGATGTTTGCACCACTCCCCTACAGAGTCACTGGCGGCTAATCGCATATGAGCTGAGCCCATGTAAAAGGTATCCGTGGGGTTTTGGGATACATAAGAGTCAATATCAGCGACATCTTCTGAAGTACTATAGCCACCAAAAATATAGATCGACTCACACAAACTCAACATCCTAGTAAATCCAGAAGTACTAAACAAAGGAGGTGAGACATTGCGATGAATTTTCTGGTTCTCTAGATCCACAATGTGAAACTCCAAATGTTGAAATTTTTTATCATGACAAACAGACAGCACCAGAATCCTCGGCGACATCTTCAGTTAAACCTGCTTTCAACACAAATGGAATTAGAGACGATAAAGATTGTCAGGTAAGTCTTGGTTTACACCGATCAAAAAGATGCCATGAAAACAATTAGAAAATGAGAAACTCTTAGTTTACACCGACCAAAAAGATGCCACCAAAACAATTAGAAAATGAGAAACACTGAGATAATATAAATCTGCGAGAAAATTATATTGAAAAGTACGAGAATACATATATCACTCTGATTTCACAAATACAAATCGATAAAGAGTAAAGACTGATGAAAAATAAATCGGCACGAAATATACAATCAACAATATGAAACTACATATCACACTCCGATTCCACATAAACAAACTGAAAAACACCAATATAACTAACTACTAACACAACAATACAAGGGTATATCTCACTCCAGTGGCGGAGCCAGGATTATATTGGAGCCTGGGCACAATTTTAACGCAATTTTTTTTGGCTAGCATGAGTCGAATAAGAAAAAACCAGCAAAACATGAGTCATAATATAAATGAGTCACATATGAATTAAAGCCAAAAAATGACACCATTAAGACCTCCTATTATACAATCAGGTCATTTTCCTCGTCTCTAAAATTAAATGATGCAAAATTAAGATATTAAATGACAGCATTAAGACATCATATTATACAATTAAACCCTTATTTCCTTGATATAGATCAAAGCCAAAAAATGAGAATGAAAGGGGGCTGATTGAGAGAAAAAAGGAGGCAGACTAAAAATTCTGCAGAGAGAAAAAATTGAGAGAACTTAGAACCAAAGTTGAGAAAGAAGCAGAATTGCAAGGAAAAAACATCAACCCTATAACACAACTGTTATTCTGCGCCCTTCTCTCAACCGATCATCATCATCATCATCACAAACCAAAAAAACCACCAATCACCTCCTCCAAACAACATCCCAATCTTTCATCCACCACACACAAAACAAAACCACCAGTGTTTTTCTTACATCTAAACTACTCATAGCTAAACAATTACACCAGAAGAACTATCACAGGAGACTAAAAACTCAAAACAAGGAAGAGGAAAAGACAAGGCAGAAGCGCAGTAGATTTTGCACATACAATTTTAGTTAGCTAAAACTACAACTTTCTTTTGCGCACAATTCCTACATCACAACATCCCAATTTTCTTTTGCGCATAAATACACAGAACATTTTGACTAAATACACAGAATAATAAAACACCACCCAGATCATTATTAAGCTAAATTTCCAAACTTTGGGGCAACCCATTTAGACAAATCAATAGAATAATAATTGGGAATACCAATTTCTAAGTATTTTATGCAATTTCTCAGTTTTAGGGTTGCTTACTTTACCTGTCTGCGCTGAGAGAGAGAGAGAGAGAGAGAGGCTGAGAGCGGTGCGACGGATTTGAGAGCCTTAGATCGGTTTGGTTTGGTGATGGGCGATTGCTATTTGCTAGAGAAAGAGAACGAACGAGACAGAGACAAACGAGACAGAGAAAAACCAAAACGCTTGTGCCTTCTTTCTTTTTCTTTTGTTACTTTAAAAAAAATAAAAATGGGGGTGGGGCAGCCCGGGCACGTGCCAGGGCATGCCGGGCGGCATATCCGCCACTGTCTCACTCCGATTTCGCTCGCATATACAAGCTATAAAACACTGATATAACAACAACAACAACAACAACACTAGACTATTTACATATAGATTACTCCTATTTCACATATACAAACCGAAATAAACATTATTCATTCAAACACAGGCCACCAAAACAATTAGTAAAGAACCCTAACCAATCAAAGAATATCAAATCATCACGGATCGACCTAAGACAAGGGCGGGGGTTTAAGAAAATTACCCGATGTTTCGAGTTCTGCGTTTGGGTATCTTCTCGATTTTGGGGGAAATTAAAATTATTCTACGTATTTATTTTCCTTTTTTTTTTAACCTAAAATAAAAAGCCAGACTTATGTGTGCATGGACTATGGGCTGGGGGAAATTGGGCCAAGCTTCGTTGGACCTTGAAAATAAGTGTGTGTTTGAAAAGTTGGAGTTTAAGAAAAAAAAAGAATTTATATAATATGTCCCAAATTAATGAGTCATTTATTAATATATTTTTTTATTTTTCTTTTATAAATATATCCTATTACCTTATAATCAATCATATTTAAATATAAAAATCAAGACTAAATATACTCTTGATGGTTATGGAGTAACTAACACATGATCATTTTATTTTGATACATTTTAATCTTGATTCAAGGTTTTTAAATATGGACATTCAAGTGTATGTTCTTTATTACTCAATTATTTGAACTAGTGTTTTGTGCCCGTTTGTGTGATCTACATTCTCTACTGTGCTAAGTATATAAATTATAAAAACTAATTTGTGTAAATTTCATTTTTATTTAAATTAATTTTTTTGTAATTTTTTTCATTTAAATACACTTGGAGTGTTAGATCGGTCGTAAGAGTTTAACTTTGTGTGTCATAAAGCTTGAATATAGTACTAATCATTGCAAAAATATCTACTATTTAATTATTTTAAAAATATACAATTATATATTTAGTTATATTTTCTTTTTACTTTTTTTCAATTGTGTATCCAAATATTTGTGACCAAACAATTATTTTCATCCATCTATTGCCACATTGCATTGGCGCCAAAACCATGAACAAGAACAAGTGATGGTTTACATGGGTTATGTAATTTTGGTATCCAACAATGCATGGTGGTTCCGTCGCCGAGATCGGTCACCACCGACCGGAGACCGGCGACGGTGAATGAGTGGCGGTATAACCAGTCTCTTGAAGCGGCAAAACTGAAACATTTTGAAAATTTTGACAACATGGAAGAAAGATAAAAAATGAATCTTTGTTTGATTTTTGTGAATGTTTTTGAAGAATTTGAAATGGGTTATGAAGAAATTCAAAAGGGTGTGTTATTTTTATATGATGATAATGAAAACGATGGATTTTTTTATTTTTTTTTTGGTTTACGAAAACGATGATTTAAGAAACAGAGGAAAAAAAGAATTTTGATTAATTTAATGTTAGATTTATATTGAATGATTCATAAGATTGATCGATGGAAGAATGCGAAGAACACGAGATATTGCCAACTCAAATTGGAATGCAATAATTGCGGATTGTGAATTGATGAAGAGGTTACATGTGTATGCTCTTGTACATTCTATTTTAGATAGATAAAAACAAAGGGTATAAAAACAAAAATAACATCATAGATCTCGAAACAAATGTATACTCCCTCCGTAACACTATATAAACAAAAATCACTTTTTTAGGTTCATTGAATAACGAATGTATTTGATTTATATTATAGACCAAATACATTAATTATGGAATGAACCTAAAAAAATAATTTTTGCTTATATAGCCTTACAGATGGAGTAGATAAACACCTTGAGTCAGATGGATTAGGTGCAGTCGAATTTCCGATGCAGTCGTTTTACAGCCGTCCGATCACGATCGGACAGTTTAAATAAATGCTGTAAGTAAATGAGTTTTTAAATCATGACCGTCTGATCTTGATCGAACGGCTATAAATAGCGTGACTGCACGACTGCACAAAAAAACGAATGCATGGAATCCGGGTTCGTAGTCTAGAGAAGAAAACAAAGTACATCTCACTCGTAATAAGACATTTGAGGAGGGATTGTCTTCCATTATTATTTTTTCTCTATATTTATGTGTGATTTTTGCTATAAGTTATTTGACAAAAAAATAAATCAATATAATATTAAGAGTAAATTTGATGTGGAGTATGCAGGTGTTATTACTACTGTAGTATTTATTTTAGTTTATTAGGTATATTTATCCACGGTTCATAAGTTCTCCTAATTCAACCGAAATATGTTAAAATTACATGTGTATTTAAGTAGTATTTATCATTTCGTCTAAGATAAAAAAAAATCTACAACAGCAAACTAACATAAAAATAATTAAATTATGCATATTACCAACAATAAATTGACCAAATTAATAAAAATGTTTGGACCAGTCCCGTGAGTTTAGTTCAGTTGGCAAGGACATTGCATTATATATGCAAGGGGCCGGGGTTTGAACTCCGGTCATTCCACTTATCCACCTTATGGGTGGATTTTTTTTTTTTTTGGTCTTATAGTGGGGCTCAAACTTGAAAAAAAGTCATGTTAAATAAATAAATGTTTGGACCATTACCTCCTTTCAAAGTTATAGTGGGGCTCAAACTTGAAAAAACGTCATGTTAACATGTGTCTTTATGGGACATGTTAAGGTATCTAAAATTAGAAATTAACTTGTAATAATAAAAAAGAATTTAATGTTTAAAAAGTACTTCATCCGTCCCATATTATAAGGAAAAAATATCATTTTTTATTGTCCCAAATTATAAGTAAAAACAACTAACTTTTATAATTTTAAGATTTATTTTTACTTATTCTCTGAAATTTAATGTAAATTGCATTTAATTTACTCTCTATTTTTTTCCCATAATGAATAATCAATAAAAGTTCTTTTTACATCTTCCTGTAAAACTTATTTTAAGAAAAACACAAAAAGTTATACTTTGGAGTACAAGTACAATGGATATAAGATACGCATTGGTAAGTTTCGGGAGATTGTCGTGATGTTCAGTTTCGTGACATCAAACATTTCCCTTCCATGTTTATTTTAGGAACAAATAAACTCAGAGACAAATTCACCTAATGAATCAAAGAGAAGAGAACACGAACAAAAAACAAAGACAAATTGCACGAAAGTAACCAACTCAAGATGGCGAATCTTCATTTTAATTCAGTTGAGCTGCCAATTAACTACTTACCTAAAAATAGAACCCCAAAATCATTCGGAGATTGAGCGCATCTACTCCAACTTAATTAGTGGTCTAAAATTCGAACTAGTCTTGAAAATACATCAACGTTAAACCTTTTAAAGATTTTAAAGAGTAGTGTTTTGTCTTCTATTAATGTCTCTAATTTTAAAAGTCTCTTTATATCCCTTATATATACCTCAAAACTATAGTAACAAACATATTTATAAAAATGGAGACGATCTTTTACTCCTAACCGAGGATTGAAAATTGAAAGAACTTCACCATTGCATCAAATTATAGATGCTATTATCTGGCTCATTCTAAGTACTATTTAGAAAGAGGAAACAAAGAGAGGAATTTAGAAGAAAGATGATGAGAAGCATTGCAAACAATTTGGTTTCGAATATTGGCTCCAATAATAATAGAGCAACACCCCATGCCAAAGCACCCCAGCCTGACCAATACCTAACTGCAATAGCACAAAATAAGTATTATACATTGTTTCTTTAATAGCTTAATGTAGATTTTTATGTACCATGTATATTGTATAGTATCATCTAAAAATCAACTCGAGTAGGATAAATAAATAGAAAAATTTATAAATAAATAAATAAGAAAGAAGTTCCTTCACCACCAAGCATAACTAACAAAGGGAAGAATTAAACTTTGTCAAACTAAGCATTTGCTTGCAATAAACCAACCAAGTAAAAGTAGTAATTCCCTTTACAAAAATGTTGCTTCCTCGAGATATTTGGAAAATTGGATGTTGTTAATTGGTTTTAGCTTCTTGTTATAGAAGCCGAAAAGTTTATGAATTTGGAATCTTCATCATCTTGACGCACTTGCCAAAAAGACAAGTGCTATGACTTACTGAAATCGAACGAAAATGTCTTCTGGATTTGCTCTTTCAAAGAAGGTGGCGAGGAAGGGCGCGAATCTCCTTTGATGAGGAATGATTTCAAATGCCTAGCAAACTCTTTAGGCTTTTCAATGTTCAATGCATGTCCTGCATTCTTGATGATCACCATTTGAGTATTTTCACCTATATGCCTGCTTCAAAGAAAGGACAAGTCCATGCTAACTAGTTTAATACAATGCACACACATTCAAAGTAAATTATAAGCAGCGACATGAATGAACTTTCACCGAGTTGAAATTGAAATATCACCTTTTTAATCTGTAGCCTAATTCCAGAGGGAATACCTGATCTTGCTCTCCCCACATGATTAATGTAGGCTGCTCCAATAAAAAACCAAAATGATGTGAATATTCAAAAGAAGGTGAATCATATATAAATTGTAGATTTGTGTGCATGAATCAATCAATGTATTCCAAATGAGAAGATATATCGTAAATATTTGAGAATTACTAACATAGATGATAAAGCACAACATAAACAGAAACAGATTTGCTGCAATAATTGCGCTGCACAGTTTTCAATCTTGACCGTCAAAATAGCGGCCAGGATTGTTTACGGTGTCTAAATAGATGCTTCTCTTACAGCAGGGAATCGGGATCCAACATAAGCAAGGTATTAAGCCTAGAATCCCAAGTGTTCATGTGACGTGATCAAGGAAAAAATTATTTAAATAAAAAACCAGTACACTGTAGTATACAAACTTAAAATGAATTTGGATTTCAGTTTAAAATTTGAAAGAAACTTATTGAGTTAATTCACCAAGAGAATCCCTTTTTTCTCAGTGGAATGACTTTTATTTTAAAAATTATACCTTTAGCTTTCAACCTAGTAAAATAAGCTAGATCTCATTCAAACAGAAAATCCAAACACAATCCAGAACTATGACAGCATGTATATACCTTATTGATTTTTGGAAGGTTGGAGAGTTGTCTATCTTTTAGTATTGCCTCAAGCAACTCTCTCTTCTGCTCAATGTGATCTGTGCACATTACCTGTCCAAATTAATAAGCACATATATGACAAAATCATCATAGGAGTAATGTGATAAACCAATTGATCTTGATCTATGAAACACCGACACAAACACGAGACACAACACTGACATATAGACACCACACACACACCCCTATAATAATTTATAATTTGAGAAAATAAAAGTGACTAAATGTAATAAGCATCTGTCTCACATCAGATATATCTTCAATCTGAAGTGTTAGTGCTACATAGATCATTGAACTCGATTATGAAAAAAGAGACAAAGCATCCATACATACATGAATGAAATCTTCAAGGAACCAAGAAGGAACAACCCTAGCAGGCCTAACAAAAGACAACCTCATCAATTCCCTAAGCTTATCAGGAGTTTGAGGTAACAAAATACTAGAAGCTTCCTCCAAACTAGAAACCTTAAACAACCCATTTTTCATATCAATTTCCTCCAAACAAACACCAGCACAACACAAAACCAACTTCTCAATCACCTCAGGAAACTGAGCAGCCAAACTATACCCCACAAATCCACCATAGCTTATCCCAACCAAGCTCAATCTATTAACACCATGAGTCTCCATAAGCTTCATCAAACACAAAGCTTGAAAAGATTCAGTCCTCTCTGGCCTTGAAGTAAAAGATCCACCAAAGAAAAGAAGATCAGGAACATACAAATTGAAGTGTGTGATGAAATGACGAAGATATTCACCATATTGCCACATTGCATTGGCGCCAAAACCATGAACAAGAACAAGTGATGGTTTACATGGGTTATGTAATTTTGGTATCCAACAATGCATGGTGGTTCCGTCGCCGAGATCCGTCACCACCGACCGGAGACCGGCGACGGTGAATGAGTGGCGGTATAACCAGTCTCTTGAAGCGGCAAAACTGAAACATTTTGAAAATCTTGACAACATGGAAGAAAGATAAAAAAAAATGAATCTTTCTTTGATTTTTGTGAATGTTTTTGAAGAATTTGAAATGGGCTATGAAGAAATTCAAAAGGGTGTGTTATTTTTATATGATGATAATGAAAACGATGGATTTAAGAAACAGAGGAGAAAAAGGATTTTGATTAATTTAATGTTACATTTATTGAATGTTTCATAGGATTGATCGATGGAAGAATAAGGAAATTGATTGAAGACGGTGAGCGAAGAACACGAGATATTGCCAACTCAAATTGGAATGCAATAATTGCGGGTTGTGAATTGATGAAGAGGTTACATGTGTATGTTCTTGTACATTCTATTTTTTCTATGTAAAAACAAAACATATAAAAACAAAAATAACATGGATAGATCTCTTATTGTTCCAATTTGAAGTACAGATAAGATCTCGAAACAAATGTATAGATAACACCTTGAGTCACTAGTCTAGAGAAGAAAACAAAGTACATCTCACTCGTAATATGACATTTGAGGAGGGGATTGTCTTTCATTATTTTTCTTATATATTTATGTGTGTGTGATTTTTGCTATAAGTTATTTGACAAAAAATAAATTAGTAAATTTGAGGTGAAGTATGCAGGTGTTAATAAATTAGTATTTATGTTAATCACTATTTTACTTTTCTTAATAAATGTGAAAAATAATTTGCTTAGATGAAATACAATGTACAAATTCTAAAAAATATTACTACATTTATATTTTTAACATATGTCTTGACTTGAAGTGACATGTTAACATTTTCTTTATGTTGTGTCAAACTACCCTATGCTACACATTACTCAAAAGCCATTTCTTTCTTCTTTTTTTCTTTCTGTTCTTTTGGATACTCAAAAGCCATTTCTTTTCTTCTTTTTCTTTTATAGACTCAAAAGTCATTTATAAAAAAATTCTTTTATACTCAAAAGTCATTTATTTATTTATTTGACAGAAGTCAAAAGTCATTTAAAAAACAATTAAAAGTGGCAAAAGATGTATCAAGTTTGACTAAACTACCAAATTTCATATTTCCACCCATTCAAAAAAATTGTTCGTATTTCCACCACATGCACTTTCAAGCTTTAAGTTATCCATTGCAATACAAAGCCTGATATATCCTATAATCTATTATTATATGTTAGTATGAGAGCCTTTTTAGAAACCACCACTTGTTAAATAGTTAAAAAAGAAGATGGGGACTCTTTAGGCCTCCCATGACTCTTTTACCCTGAATTTTACTTTTTTGCCCTTCAATATACACTTCGATTTCTACGAACCGAACTTTTTTGCCTTGAAAACAAAATTCGGTTCGCAGAAACCGAATTTTACCAGGGCAAAATTGAAATATAGGTGGGTGAAAAAGATTCATGGGGGCCTATTGAGAAATCATCAAAAAAGAATGTGTTTGATTATTATTGTGTCTTCAAACACATGATAATGTAAGTGTTTATCCTGTCTATATATTATCCTCTCTCTATCCAACTCTATAACATATATACTATCCAGAAAATAAAGTATTTATAGTTGATAAATAAATCCACTAATTCTCAAAAAATCCAAAATTTTCAAATTCACTTTAAAGGCATAAAATTTTAGTCAATAGGTCTTGACACCAACAAAAAACAGATGTATATTTTTACAGAGTTCACTTGCCTAATTTCGTTATCTATTTCGGAATAAATTATGACAAAAACTAGGACTAAGCTAGAAAATTTTGGTGTTCCTACACGACCCTTATTCACTAGCAATAAATCTTTGTAAAAGTTTACTCTATTAATACAAGTAATTTCATGTATAATCACTTGAGATATCTGATGTTTCAATGGAATGGAAACCTTAAAAAACATACTAAAATAAATAACAATAGATATGCAAAACAATCGTCGTCTACAAAACTTTAAACAACTACAAAAAGTTGTTTCAAAAAAACTACAAGCTTCCATAAATTTAAATTACTGTGTTTTTGGGTTGCCTTTCTTTGCACTTCCCCCCTTTTTAAAAGGCTTCTTCCTACAAGGGTGGGAGTTATGCACAAATAGGTGCTTACCATGCTATCCATGCCCAATGCAAGCCAAGGCCTGCCCAAGCCAAGAACAGCATGATCATCACCAAGAATAGTTTACCGAGTAGCAACATTGGCACAATTTTCTTGCCACAAGCAAAAGCACGGCAAGCCCATGCATTCCCACGAGAGGGTCACCGAGTCGGGACAGCAACAACCTTATTGCCAAGCAAAAGCCAGGCAATCCCACCCCACGAGGGTGGGAGTTATGCACAAATACGTGCTTACCATGCCCAATGCCAGCCAAGGCCTGCCCAAGCCAAGAACAGCATGATCATCACCAATTTCCTCACAAATTCATCCAAATTTCAATTTTTTGATCGAATTCCATCAAGAATGTCCATGAATTTGATTGAAATGATGAAAAGAGCAACGAAATTGCGGGGGAAAACACGTTAAGACGTAGTTTTTGCTTGCCTGCTGTGCCCATAGGCGCGCCCCGTGCCTGCCGAGCCTACCCCCACACCCACCCTCCCCCTATATATGACTGGAAGGCCATTTTCAGTTTTGTAGAAAAAGTGCACTTTTTTCCCTGTATCCATAAGTTTTTAAAAGTGCTTAAAATTGGACCTAGAAGACGAATTTTTTTTTGAATTTTTTTATGGTTGTTAGGGACATTAAAACAAGCAAAACCACGAAAGAATCGTAATATTCCGATGTCGGATGAATTATTTACGAATTTTTCGGCCGAAACTTCGCAAAGGGCGGATACCATGTAAAAAACAACCTAGAAGTCGAATTTTGACTTCGTTTTTTTTGTGCACACCCCACACAATAAGTATAAGTGGACTGGAAAGTGGCTAAGCGATCCGACGAAGTTTCGATTGAGTTTGATTTTTTGGCCGAAAACTCGAAAAAAGACGGATTTGACGTAAAACGCCGCCTAGAAGTCGAATTTTGAGACGGTGTCTTGTGTGCACACTCCACACAATATGTATAAGTGGACTGGAAAGTGGCTAAGCATTCCGAGGAAGTTTCGATTTATTTTGATTTTTCGGCCAAAACGCCGAAAATAGCCGGATTTTGCAGCCAAGTGAACTACAAATCAAGGATCAAATTTTGTTGCCCCAAATTGAAGGCATGTTAAGAACCTTATTATACAGTATACTCCCACACAAGATATTGGTAGCATGTCGTATACCTCGTTCGGACGCGTTTGCGCGATTGCGCGTTGCGCGATAAAGCGATAAAGCGATTAAGCGATTAAGCGATTAAGCGATTAAGCGATTAAGCGATTAAGCGATTAAGCGATTAAGCGATTAAGCGATTAAGCGATTAAGCGACTAAGCGACATAAGCGCATCAAGCGCTTCAAGCGCTTCAAGCGCGAGATACGCGGATACGCGGGCGGGCGGTCGGTCGCGCGCGTGGGGATTTTTAATAAAAATCCCTAGTAAAAATTCCCATCATTGAGTAGCAACATTGGCACAATTTTCTTGCCACAAGCAAAAGCACGGCAAGCCCATGCATTCCCACGAGAGGGTCACCGAGTCGGGACAGCAACAACCTTATTGCCAAGCAAAAGCCAGGCAATCCCACCCCACGAGGGTGGGAGTTATGCACAAATACGTGCTTACCATGCCCAATGCCAGCCAAGGCCTGCCCAAGCCAAGAACAGCATGATCATCACCAATTTCCTCACAAATTCATCCAAATTTCAATTTTTTGATCGAATTCCATCAAGAATGTCCATGAATTTGATTGAAATGATGAAAAGAGCAACGAAATTGCTGGGGAAAACACGTTAAGACGTAGTTTTTGCTTGCCTGCTGTGCCCATAGGCGCGCCCCGTGCCTGCCGAGCCTACCCCCACACCCACCCTCCCCCTATATATGACTGGAAGGCCATTTTCAGTTTTGTAGAAAAAGTGCACTTTTTTCCCGGTATCCATAAGTTTTTAAAAGTGCTTAAAATTGGACCTAGAAGACGAATTTGTTTTTGAATTTTTTTATGGTTGTTAGGGACATTAAAACAAGCAAAATGATCAGTGCATTTTAATGCACATTCTTCTACTATTGTACTAGTGTATTCCTATTGTTTAATTTACTATTTTCACTATTTTAATGTGTTTTTATGTTTAAGTTTATTTCTAACTTTATTTTATTTTCGCACTTAATTTATGAATAAATAGCATTTTGACACCCTTCCAGTCCGCAGGTCATAACTGGAGTTACAAATATCGGATTGAGACGCGGGAAGATGCGTTGGAAAGCTGAGATCAAGAGCTACATCTTTCATGTTGAGGAAAAAACCCAGTTCGGAGCGCAAGTGTGTCAAATAATTGCATCTATAGTCCAGACGAATTTAATTTCAGCACAACTTTATGTTTTTCGGCCCAATTGTTTTATGGCCCATTTTGCTTGCTGTATTTAAACGAAAACCTGACCTAGGTCAGGGGCCATTCACTGTTCACGAAAATCAGAAAACCCTAGCCGTCACATCTTCATGGAGAACTAATCACCAAAGATTGATCTGCTGTAATCGGTTTCCGCCGAGACTTTGAGGTTCTATAATTTTTAATCAAATTGCTTTTCCCTTTCAATATCTATGATATATATCTTGTTTGCTTAATTCAAGTTCTATAGAATAGGTGTTTATTAATTTCGATTATATGTTCTTGTACCTTGATCGCGTTTGCTTAATTCGCGTATGTTTGATCATGTTTGCTTAATTCATGATAGTTTTAATCCGTTTGCTTAATTCGGAAATCAGGAACATATATCTTTTAGTATCGATTTCGCTTGTTTAATTGGTACTATTTTCGAAAAGGGATCAGAATCCGCTTAGGAATTGGAAATTGTATGAATCGATGATAAGTTTGGAAACCGAAACAGTAGATTAGTCGTTTTAGCTTTAATTAATCACTTATTTCAATTTTAAATTTCGAAACCGAAACATAAACCCTTGTTATTGTTGTTACTGCTATCAAAATCATAAACCCCCAATTCGCAACCTTAAAATTTATTCTAATATTGTTAAACCGATCGTGAGTCCTTGCGAAACGACCAAGGTCACTACCTTGTACTACTTATTTTAAATTATTATTTGACCACGAAACGACCGTGATCAAATTGGCGCCGTTGCCGGGGACTCATAATTGTGTTAATCAGTATTAGAATTGCTTGTTTCTTTTGCTATTGCGTGTCTGCCGTACGAAAAATTAAGAGACGAATTAGGGCCGATTTTGCGTCTGTTCTGCTTTTCGACCATCCCATTCCCTCAGAAAAAAATCAGGGTTCAAAATCCCCTATTTTGGGACAAAATACGGGACACCACCCTCTCAGCCCCAAATTCCTTGTTTTTCTATTTTATTTTAATTTTTTACTGATTTTGTATTTTCAAAAAAATCCAAAAAAATTTGTGTCATCTTTATTTTAGTTAATTAGAATTTTCGTGGTATTTTTAGATTTTTTCTCATTCAGTTTGACCTATTTTCTATTTTACTCACCTATTTTCGTTGTAGGGACATAGTTGAAATTACCGTAATTGTTGTTTATCACTTCTTGCATGACCAGGTCTGCTGGACAGTTCCAATTAGTGCTTCCTGACCCTGAGATAGAAAGAACACTCCACGCACGCAAAAGGCTCAACCGAGCTAACAGCGTGCATTCCGGTAACATTGATTCTAACCCTATATCTGATTCTGAGCCTGACTACTTGCATAACTTGTTTGCTTCGGATTCTGAACTTGATTTTGAAATGGCTGATAATAGAACCTTAAGGCAATTAGCTGCTCCTGATGTGAATTATAATGGCTTGTGTATTGAATATGATGCTGCTGCTGTTCCTTTTGAATTAAAATCAGGTTTAATACACTTGTTGCCCAAGTTTAGTGGTCTTGCAGGTGAGGATCCGCACAAACATCTGAAAGAATTCCAAGTGGTGTGTTCTACACCACTTAAGCCTGAAGGGATCACTGAAGATCACATCAAACTTCGAGCTTTTCCTTTTTCATTGCAGGGTGCAGCGAAGGATTGGATATATTATCTCGAGCCAAACTCAATTGCAAGCTGGACTGCCCTGAAAAAAGTGTTCTTGGAAAGATATTTTCCTGCTTCCAGAGCTGCCTCAATAAGAAAGGAGATTTGTGGCGTTAGACAAGGTAATGAGTCGCTGACCGAGTATTGGGAGAGGTTCAAACACTTGGTATCTAGCTGCCCTCAACACCAGATTACCGAGCAACTCCTCATCCAATACTTTTATGAGGGGTTGTTACCGATGGACAGGAACATTCTTGATGCTGCTAGTGGTGGAGCACTAGTCGATAAAACTCCAGCCGCTGCCAAAGCCCTCATTGAAAACATGTCTCTTAATTCTCAACAGTTTACCACTAGAGACAATTCTGTTAAAAGCGTGAATCAAATTCAGGTTTCTTCCAACAAAGCTCTAGAGACTAGGCTTGACGACCTCACCACCTTAGTCAAACAGTTGGCATTAGTGAAACCTCAAACAACAACTTTGTGCGGTATTTGTACCTCTCCTGAGCACCCAACCGACACCTGTCCCATTCTGAAAGACGAGTCCATTACTGATCTGCCACAAGCTTATGCAGCCAACCTTTACAACCAAAACAGATACAACAACACTCCTGACCTGTCCACCAACAAATATCACCCCAGTTGGAGGAACCATCCCAACCTTCGATATGGAAACCCACAAACCAGCCAACAACAGAATCCACCTCAAGCTATTGCCTCTACACCTTCCGGACCATCCTTAGAGGATCTTGTTAAACAAATGTCCGTGAACAACCTCCAGTTCCAACAAAGGACCGATGCTAGCATTCAGACCTTGAACACACAGATGGGACAGCTTGCTACTCAATTAAATAACATGCAAGCTCAAGGTTCAAATCAACTTCCAGCCCAGACAGTCGTCAATCCGAATGTTCCAAATGCCAATGTGAGCACTATTTCTTTGAGGTCCGGAAAGGTTATAGAACCTGCCCCTGAAAAAGGTAAAAAAATCATTGAGGTAACTTCTGAACCTTCTCCTTCTGAACTTTCTCCTGCTGTGGCCGAAACTGAAAAAAATAAAGAAAAAGAGTATGTGCCACCAGTCCCCTACCCACATAGAGTTCTGAAAAACAAAAGAATTGAGGAGGAAGATAAAGAAAGAGAGATATTGGATGTTTTCCGAAAAGTTGCGGTAAACATTCCGCTACTTGATGTTATAAAGCAGGTTCCCAAGTATGCTAAGTTTCTGAAGGATTTGTGCACCAACAAGAGGAGGATTAAGGGAAGTGAAAGAGTGAACCTAGGACGAAATATTTCTTCCTTTATTCAGCCCAAACAGCCCAAACAATCATCTGAAGGGGTTGTAGGCGAGCAAAATGTTTCAGCCCTCACTACTCAGGTTCTGCCACAAAAGCAGAAGGATCCGGGAACATTTGCTATTCCTTGTACCATCGGGGATAGTAAATTTGAGAACTGCATGCTTGATTTGGGAGCGGGCATTAATGTTATGCCTACTTCTGTTTATAATAACCTTTGTCTTGGCCCTTTGCAGCATACAGGTTTAATCATTCAATTGGCGAACAGGAGCAACGCTCGACCCGCCGGGGTTGTCGAAGATGTTCTTGTTCAAGTTAACGATTTGATCTTTCCAGCAGATTTTTATATTTTAGACATGGAAGGAGAAACCAGGACAAGCAGAGCTCCCATTATTTTAGGCAGACCGTTCATGAAAACGGCGAAAACGAAAATTGATGTTGACGATGGAACCATGTCCATGGAATTTGGTGACATTGTCGCAAAATTCAACATTTTTGATGCCATGAAACATCCCTTGGAGGAGCATTCCGTTTTTCACATTGAGTTAATCTCTGGATTAGTTGATGACACTTGTTCTGAATTATTTTCCATTGATTTTCCTTCTCTCGCTGGTTTTGATGATATTTATTTATGTTCTGATTGTACTGACACTAACCTTTGTGTTGTATGTGCTGAGATTGATGCTGCCCTGCAGGCTGATACATTTCCTACAAGTGAAATTGTTACCGATGAAGCTGTTTTTGCAGTTGATGCTCTTGATATCCCGGCTGCCCCAAGCATTCCATCCATCGAGCAGCCCCCGTCCTTAGAGCTAAAAGTGCTCCCCGAGAACCTGAAATATGCTTACTTGGAGAGTAATGAAAAACTACCTGTTATTATCTCTTCTAACCTTGATTTCGATCAAGAACACAAACTTTTGCAGGTTCTGAAGAAGCACAAGAAAGCAATCGGGTGGACATTAGCCGACCTTCCAGGTATTAGTCCATCGATGTGCATGCACAGGATTCTACTTGAGGATGGATCCAAAACAGTAAGGCAGCCCCAAAGGAGGCTTAATCCTTTGATTCTTGATGTTGTGAAGAAGGAGGTAACCAAACTCTTGCAAGCAGGTATAATTTATCCTATCTCTGACAGTAAGTGGGTAAGCCCAGTGCAGGTTGTACCTAAGAAATCTGGACTTACAGTGGTGAAAAATGAAAAAAATGAACTTGTTCCCACTAGAGTTCAGAACAGCTGGCGGGTTTGTATTGATTACAGGAGATTGAACCAGGCTACGAGAAAGGATCACTTCCCTTTACCGTTCATTGACCAAATGCTTGAACGGCTAGTTGGTAAATCACATTATTGTTTTCTTGATGGTTTTTCAGGTTATTTTCAAATTCATATTGCACCGGAAGATCAAGAGAAGACCACTTTTACTTGCCCCTTCGGTACTTTTGCTTACAGGAGGATGCCCTTTGGTCTTTGCAATGCTCCTGGCACTTTCCAGCGATGCATGATTAGCATTTTTTCTGATTTCATTGAAAACTGCATGGAAGTCTTTATGGACGATTTCACTGTCTATGGTTCCTCTTTTGATGCATGCTTGAACAGTTTAAACTTGATATTAGAAAGATGCATCGAGACTAACCTTGTTTTAAATTATGAAAAATGTCATTTTATGGTTGGGCAGGGAATTGTTCTTGGTCACATTATTTCTGAAAAAGGAATTTCTGTTGACCCTGCTAAGATTGATGTGATTTCTACACTGCCTTACCCTTCTTGCGTTCGCGAGATTCGTTCTTTTCTTGGTCATGCAGGTTTTTACAGGCGTTTCATCAAGGATTTCAGCAAGATAGCTCTTCCGCTGTCAAACTTGTTGAAGAATGACGTCACTTTCAGCTTCGATGACAAGTGCAAACAAGCGTTTGACTTCTTGAAGAAAGCATTGACCTCCGCTCCCATAATCCAGCCCCCTGACTGGACCCTCCCTTTTGAGCTTATGTGTGATGCTTCTAATTATGCTGTTGGAGCTGTTCTTGCACAAAGAATTGACAAGGCTGCCCATGTTATTTAGTATGCTTCTAGGACTTTAGATTCTGCACAGTCAAATTACACTACCACTGAAAAAGAACTGCTAGCTATTGTTTTTGCTCTTGATAAATTCAGATCTTATTTGCTAGGTTCCAAGGTTGTTGTTTTTACTGACCATGCAGCTTTGAAGTACTTGCTGAAGAAGCCGGATGCAAAACCGAGATTGATCCGATGGATGTTGTTGCTCCAAGAGTTTAATGTAGAGATTAAAGACAAAAGTGGAGCTGAGAACTTAGTGGCTGACCACTTGAGCAGGATAGAGAGAGATGAAGATCCTTTTCCTGTTCAGGATGACTTTCCTGATGAGCAGTTGTTTCTTTTACATGGTATTACACCTTGGTTTGCTGACATTGTTAATTTTCTTGTTGCTGGTGTTTTTCCTACAGGTGCATCGAGATCACAGGTTCTTAAACTCAAGAGTGATGCCAAATATTATGTTTGGGATGATCCATATCTATGGAAGTTTGGTAGTGATCAGGTAATCAGAAGATGTGTCCCCGACAATGAGATTGAATCTATTTTGAAATTTTCTCATGCATCTCAAGTCGGCGGACACTTTGGTCCGCAAAGAACTGCGAGAAAAGTACTCGATTCAGGTTTCTATTGGCCAACTATTTTTAAGGATGCTTATGAGACTTACCGCACTTGTAAAGAGTGCCAAATAGCAGGTACAAACATCACTCGCAAGAGTGAAATGCCTCAGCAGCCTATGCTTTTCTGTGAGGTTTTTGATGTATGGGGAATTGACTTCATGGGTCCCTTTCCCGTATCATTTGGTTTTCTTTATATTTTGCTTGCTGTTGATTATGTTTCAAAGTGGGTGGAAGCTATCCCCACTAGGACTAATGATTCTAGAGTTGTTGCAGATTTTGTCAGGTCTAATATCTTTTGTAGGTTTGGAATACCGCGAGCTATCATCAGTGACCAAGGCACTCATTTCTGCAACCGCACCATGGAAGCTTTGCTCCGAAAGTATGGAGTTGTGCACAGAGTCTCTACTGCATATCACCCACAGACGAATGGGCAAGCTGAGATCTCAAACAGGGAGATCAAACAGGTTTTAGAGAAAATGGTGCAGCCAAACAGGAAGGACTGGAGTCGTCGTCTAGAAGACGCACTTTGGGCTCAAAGAACAGCTTTCAAGACACCCATTGGGATGTCTCCTTATCGACTTGTTTTTGGTAAGGCATGCCATCTTCCTGTTGAGGTAGAACACCGTGCTTATTGGGCGGTGAAAAGTTGTAATTTTGAGTTGCAACAAGCAGGTATTGAAAGAAAACTCCAATTACAACAGCTGGAAGAGCTTAGATTAGAGGCTTATGAAAGCTCTAGGATCTATAAAGAGAAAACTAAGCACTTCCATGATAAAATGATTTCTAGGAAGGAATTTTCTGTGGGCCAACAGGTTTTATTGTTTAACTCCCGCCTTAAGCTTATGGCTGGGAAACTTCGATCCAAATGGATTGGCCCCTTTGTTGTTACTAATGTTTTTCCTTCTGGTGCTATAGAAATAAAAAGTACAGGTACCGGCAAAGTCTTCAAAGTAAATGGACAGCGGCTAAAGCTGTTCCATGACAGTTCGATGCCTAATATAGCACCTGTTGAAGAGCTCTCCTTGGACGAGCCGTCCTACACCCCAGCCGCTACACCTTAGCCCCTCGGGTGTGTTCCTTCCTTTACTCTCACTTTGTGTTTATTATTACATTGCGGACACTGTCTGTTTTAAGTGTGGGGGAGGGACATTTTACATTTACATTTTTTTTTTTAAATAAAATAAATTGTCATGAGAAGTCACATGTTCTAAGGCTAGGGCAGATAGCTATAGGGTCAGTGAAATTTTTGGAGTTTTTTTGTTTTGATACTTGACATGATAGTCTTTGCAACTTAATGCACAACTGCTTGAACACTGTCAAACTTAGTAATGTCTAGATAAATCTCTGAAATATTTATTCTTTAGACTAAGTTCTCTAATTTGAATATAATGGAGGGCATGACTAGAACTAAGTGTGGGGGAAAGGCTAGAGTAACAGATAGACCGATCATTGCTATTAATTGAGAAAAAGGGAAACTGCTTAAGAGCTAAAAATAATGAATATAATATAATAAGTTCCTGTGCCCGAAACTGGAGGAACAAGTTCCTGTGCCCGAAACTGGAGGAACAAGTGCTGTGTAGGATGCTCTACTCTGAGTAACAGGTTGGACTTATTACAAGTAAGATCCCATCAGGTGAAAAGGTGGAGTAGTACCTAAAGCTTAAAAACAATAAATAATAATAAACTATAATAATGCTTGAAGGTAGTTGCCCCTGAGTTGATGTTGAAAAGCTTTGGATCTCTTGAAAAGAAATAGCCCCCCTAGTCTGAAATTCTGGTTAAATCCAAAATTATAGGAAAAGAATGACAGCTTAGCATCTAGAATGGTAGTTTCAGAGAGGGATCTTGACATTACTTTGGTTGACAGTGGGAGACAGTACACACACACGCAAGATTATTATTGAAAGTTGATAGATAAGAATTGTGCCAATCTTTGAATTTTGACCCAAGGTTTGAAGTTTGAAACCTGGAATATGTTGACTGCTTGTGATTTGTTTTTAATTTTTTCATTTGAGTTTTGCTCGGAGTGCAAAAGTTCAAGTGTGGGGGAATTTGATCAGTGCATTTTAATGCACATTCTTCTACTATTGTACTAGTGTATTCCTATTGTTTAATTTACTATTTTCACTATTTTAATGTGTTTTTATGTTTAAGTTTATTTCTAACTTTATTTTATTTTCGCACTTAATTTATGAATAAATAGCATTTTGACACCCTTCCAGTCCGCAGGTCATAACTGGAGTTACAAATATCGGATTGAGACGCGGGAAGATGCGTTGGAAAGCTGAGATCAAGAGCTACATCTTTCATGTTGAGGAAAAAACCCAGTTCGGAGCGCAAGTGTGTCAAATAATTGCATCTATAGTCCAGACGAATTTAATTTCAGCACAACTTTATGTTTTTCGGCCCAATTGTTTTATGGCCCATTTTGCTTGCTGTATTTAAACGAAAACCTGACCTAGGTCAGGGGCCATTCACTGTTCACGAAAATCAGAAAACCCTAGCCGTCACATCTTCATGGAGAACTAATCACCAAAGATTGATCTGCTGTAATCGGTTTCCGCCGAGACTTTGAGGTTCTATAATTTTTAATCAAATTGCTTTTCCCTTTCAATATCTATGATATATATCTTGTTTGCTTAATTCAAGTTCTATAGAATAGGTGTTTATTAATTTCGATTATATGTTCTTGTACCTTGATCGCGTTTGCTTAATTCGCGTATGTTTGATCATGTTTGCTTAATTCATGATAGTTTTAATCCGTTTGCTTAATTCGGAAATCAGGAACATATATCTTTTAGTATCGATTTCGCTTGTTTAATTGGTACTATTTTCGAAAAGGGATCAGAATCCGCTTAGGAATTGGAAATTGTATGAATCGATGATAAGTTTGGAAACCGAAACAGTAGATTAGTCGTTTTAGCTTTAATTAATCACTTATTTCAATTTTAAATTTCGAAACCGAAACATAAACCCTTGTTATTGTTGTTACTGCTATCAAAATCATAAACCCCCAATTCGCAACCTTAAAATTTATTCTAATATTGTTAAACCGATCGTGAGTCCTTGCGAAACGACCAAGGTCACTACCTTGTACTACTTATTTTAAATTATTATTTGACCACGAAACGACCGTGATCACAAAACCACGAAAGAATCGTAATATTCCGATGTCGGATGAATTATTTACGAATTTTTCGGCCGAAACTTCGCAAAGGGCGGATACCATGTAAAAAACAGCCTAGAAGTCGAATTTTGACTTCGTTTTTTTTGTGCACACCCCACACAATAAGTATAAGTGGACTGGAAAGTGGCTAAGCGATCCGACGAAGTTTCGATTGAGTTTGATTTTTTGGCCGAAAACTTGAAAAAAGGCGGATTTGACGTAAAACGCCGCCTAGAAGTCGAATTTTGAGACGGTGTCTTGTGTGCACACTCCACACAATATGTATAAGTGGACTGGAAAGTGGCTAATCATTCCGAGGAAGTTTCGATTTATTTAGATTTTTCGGCCAAAACGCCGAAAATAGCCGGATTTGACGTAAAACGCCTCATATAAGTCGAATTTTGGGAAGGTGTCTTGTGTGCACACTGCACATAATATGTATAAGTGGACTGGAAAGTGGAAAAAAAATTTCGGAGCACTTTGATTTTTTGGCCCCCAGCGTGCCTTGCCACGCCCTTGCTTATAGCAAAACGAGACGGGGCCTTGGCCCAACTTGGCCTAGGCATGGAATTTTATCTTTATTCTTTGGCCACGGTCATGCCACGGTACATGGAGGTTGCTTGACACCCCCGTGTGCATTTCGGAGCACTTTGATTTTTTGGCCCCCCGCGTGCCTTGCCACGCCCTTGCTTATAGCAAAACGAGACGGGGCCTTGGGCCAACTTGGCCTAGGCATGGAATTTTATCTTTATTACTTGGCCACGGTCATGCCACGGTACATGGAGGTTGCTTGACACCCCCGTGTGCATTTCGGAGCACTTTGATTTTTTGGCCCCCCGCGTGCCTTGCCACGCCCTTGCTTATAGCAAAACGAGACGGGGCCTTGGCCCAACTTGGCCTAGGCATGGAATTTTATCTTTATTCTTTGGCCACGGTCATGCCACGGTACATGGAGGTTGCTTGACACCCCCGTGTGCATTTCGGCGCACTTTGATTTTTTGGCCCCCCGCGTGCCTTGCCACGCCCTTGCTTATAGCAAAACGAGACGGGGCCTTGGCCGAACTTGGCCTAGGCATGGAATTTTATCTTTATTACTTGGCCACGGTCATGCCACGGTACATGGAGGTTGCTTGACACCCCCGTGTGCATTTCGGAGCACTTTGATTTTTTGGCCCCCCGCGTGCCTTGCCACGCCCTTGCTTATAGCAAAACGAGACGGGGCCTTGGGCCAACTTGGCCTAGGCATGGAATTTTATCTTTATTCTTTGGCCACGGTCATGCCACGGTACATGGAGGTTGCTTGACACCCCCGTGTGCATTTCGGAGCACTTTGATTTTTTGGCCCCCCGCGTGCCTTGCCACGCCCTTGCTTATAGCAAAACGAGACGGGGCCTTGGCCCAACTTGGCCTAGGCATGGAATTTTATCTTTATTCTTTGGCCACGGTCATGCCACGGTACATGGAGGTTGCTTGACACCCCCGTGTGCATTTCGGAGCACTTTGATTTTTTGGCCCCCCGCGTGCCTTGCCACGCCCTTGCTTATAGCAAAACGAGACGGGGCCTTGGGCCAACTTGGCCTAGGCATGGAATTTTATCTTTATTCTTTGGCCACGGTCATGCCACGGTACATGGAGGTTGCTTGACACCCCCGTGTGCATTTCGGAGCACTTTGATTTTTTGGCCCCCCGCGTGCCTTGCCACGCCCTTGCTTATAGCAAAACGAGACGGGGCCTTGGGCCAACTTGGCCTAGGCATGGAATTTTATCTTTATTCTTTGGCCACGGTCATGCCATGGTACATGGAGGTTGCTTGACACCCCCGTGTGCATTTCGGAGCACTTTGATTTTTTGGCCCCCCGCGTGCCTTGCCACGCCCTTGCTTATAGCAAAACGAGACGGGGCCTTGGCCCAACTTGGCCTAGGCATGGAATTTTATCTTTATTCTTTGGCCACGGTCATGCCACGGTACATGGAGGTTGCTTGACACCCCCGTGTGCATTTCGGAGCACTTTGATTTTTTGGCCCCCCGCGTGCCTTGCCACGCCCTTGCTTATAGCAAAACGAGACGGGGCCTTGGGCCAACTTGGCCTAGGCATGGAATTTTATCTTTATTCTTTGGCCACGGTCATGCCACGGTACATGGAGGTTGCTTGACACCCCCGTGTGCATTTCGGAGCACTTTGATTTTTTGGCCCCCCGCGTGCCTTGCCACGCCCTTGCTTATAGCAAAACGAGACGGGGCCTTGGGCCAACTTGGCCTAGGCATGGAATTTTATCTTTATTACTTGGCCACGGTCATGCCACGGTACATGGAGGTTGCTTGACACCCCCGTGTGCATTTCGGAGCACTTTGATTTTTTGGCCCCCCGCGTGCCTTGCCACGCCCTTGCTTATAGCAAAACGAGACGGGGCCTTGGGCCAACTTGGCCTAGGCATGGAATTTTATCTTTATTCTTTGGCCACGGTCATGCCACGGTACATGGAGGTTGCTTGACACCCCCGTGTGCATTTCGGAGCACTTTGATTTTTTGGCCCCCCGCGTGCCTTGCCACGCCCTTGCTTATAGCAAAACGAGACGGGGCCTTGGGCCAACTTGGCCTAGGCATGGAATTTTATCTTTATTCTTTGGCCACAGTCATGCCACGGTACATGGAGGTTGCTTGACACCCCCGTGTGCATTTCGGAGCACTTTGATTTTTTGGCCCCCCGCGTGCCTTGCCACGCCCTTGCTTATAGCAAAACGAGACGGGGCCTTGGCCCAACTTGGCCTAGGCATGGAATTTTATCTTTATTCTTTGGCCACGGTCATGCCACGGTACATGGAGGTTGCTTGACACCCCCGTGTGCATTTCGGAGCACTTTGATTTTTTGGCCCCCCGCGTGCCTTGCCACGCCCTTGCTTATAGCAAAACGAGACGGGGCCTTGGGCCAACTTGGCCTAGGCATGGAATTTTATCTTTATTACTTGGCCACGGTCATGCCACGGTACATGGAGGTTGCTTGACACCCCCGTGTGCATTTCGGAGCACTTTGATTTTTTGGCCCCCCGCGTGCCTTGCCACGCCCTTGCTTATAGCAAAACGAGACGGGGCCTTGGGCCAACTTGGCCTAGGCATGGAATTTTATCTTTATTCTTTGGCCACGGTCATGCCACGGTACATGGAGGTTGCTTGACACCCCCATGTGCATTTCGGAGCACTTTGATTTTTTGGCCCCCCGCGTGCCTTGCCACGCCCTTGCTTATAGCAAAACGAGACGGGGCCTTGGGCCAACTTGGCCTAGGCATGGAATTTTATCTTTATTCTTTGGCCACGGTCATGCCACGGTACATGGAGGTTGCTTGACACCCCCGTGTGCATTTCGGAGCACTTTGATTTTTTGGCCCCCCGCGTGCCTTGCCACGCCCTTGCTTATAGCAAAACGAGACGGGGCCTTGGCCCAACTTGGCCTAGGCATGGAATTTTATCTTTATTCTTTGGCCACGGTCATGCCACGGTACATGGAGGTTGCTTGACACCCCCGTGTGCATTTCGGAGCACTTTGATTTTTTGGCCCCCCGCGTGCCTTGCCACGCCCTTGCTTATAGCAAAACGAGACGGGGCCTTGGGCCAACTTGGCCTAGGCATGGAATTTTATCTTTATTACTTGGCCACGGTCATGCCACGGTACATGGAGGTTGCTTGACACCCCCGTGTGCATTTCGGAGCACTTTGATTTTTTGGCCCCCCGCGTGCCTTGCCACGCCCTTGCTTATAGCAAAACGAGACGGGGCCTTGGGCCAACTTGGCCTAGGCATGGAATTTTATCTTTATTCTTTGGCCACGGTCATGCCACGGTACATGGAGGTTGCTTGACACCCCCGTGTGCATTTCGGAGCACTTTGATTTTTTGGCCCCCCGCGTGCCTTGCCACGCCCTTGCTTATAGCAAAACGAGACGGGGCCTTGGCCCAACTTGGCCTAGGCATGGAATTTTATCTTTATTCTTTGGCCACGGTCATGCCACGGTACATGGAGGTTGCTTGACACCCCCGTGTGCATTTCGGAGCACTTTGATTTTTTGGCCCCCCGCGTGCCTTGCCACGCCCTTGCTTATAGCAAAACGAGACGGGGCCTTGGGCCAACTTGGCCTAGGCATGGAATTTTATCTTTATTCTTTGGCCACGGTCATGCCACGGTACATGGAGGTTGCTTGACACCCCCGTGTGCATTTCGGAGCACTTTGATTTTTTGGCCCCCCGCGTGCCTTGCCACGCCCTTGCTTATAGCAAAACGAGACGGGGCCTTGGCCCAACTTGGCCTAGGCATGGAATTTTATCTTTATTCTTTGGCCACGGTCATGCCACGGTACATGGAGGTTGCTTGACACCCCCGTGTGCATTTCGGAGCACTTTGATTTTTTGGCCCCCCGCGTGCCTTGCCACGCCCTTGCTTATAGCAAAACGAGACGGGGCCTTGGGCCAACTTGGCCTAGGCATGGAATTTTATCTTTATTACTTGGCCACGGTCATGCCACGGTACATGGAGGTTGCTTGACACCCCCGTGTGCATTTCGGAGCACTTTGATTTTTTGGCCCCCCGCGTGCCTTGCCACGCCCTTGCTTATAGCAAAACGAGACGGGGCCTTGGGCCAACTTGGCCTAGGCATGGAATTTTATCTTTATTCTTTGGCCACGGTCATGCCACGGTACATGGAGGTTGCTTGACACCCCCATGTGCATTTCGGAGCACTTTGATTTTTTGGCCCCCCGCGTGCCTTGCCACGCCCTTGCTTATAGCAAAACGAGACGGGGCCTTGGCCCAACTTGGCCTAGGCATGGAATTTTATCTTTATTCTTTGGCCACGGTCATGCCACGGTACATGGAGGTTGCTTGACACCCCCGTGTGCATTTCGGAGCACTTTGATTTTTTGGCCCCCCGCGTGCCTTGCCACGCCCTTGCTTATAGCAAAACGAGATGGGCCCTTGGGCCAACTTGGCCTAGGCATGAAATTTTATCTTTATTACTTGGCCACGGTCATGCCACGGTACATGGAGGTTGCTTGACACCCCCGTGTGCATTTCGGAGCACTTTGATTTTTTGGCCCCCCGCGTGCCTTGCCACGCCCTTGCTTATAGCAAAACGAGACGGGGCCTTGGCCCAACTTGGCCTAGGCATGGAATTTTATCTTTATTCTTTGGCCACGGTCATGCCACGGTACATGGAGGTTGCTTGACACCCCCGTGTGCATTTCGGAGCACTTTGATTTTTTGGCCCCCCGCGTGCCTTGCCACGCCCTTGCTTATAGCAAAACGAGACGGGGCCTTGGGCCAACTTGGCCTAGGCATGGAATTTTACCTTTATTCTTTGGCCACGGTCATGCCACGGTACATGGAGGTTGCTTGACACCCCCGTGTGCATTTCGGAGCACTTTGATTTTTTGGCCCCCCGCGTGCCTTGCCACGCCCTTGCTTATAGCAAAACGAGACGGGGCCTTGGCCCAACTTGGCCTAGGCATGGAATTTTATCTTTATTCTTTGGCCACGGTCATGCCACGGTACATGGAGGTTGCTTGACACCCCCGTGTGCATTTCGGAGCACTTTGATTTTTTGGCCCCCCGCGTGCCTTGCCACGCCCTTGCTTATAGCAAAACGAGACGGGGCCTTGGGCCAACTTGGCCTAGGCATGGAATTTTATCTTTATTACTTGGCCATGGTCATGCCACGGTACATGGAGGTTGCTTGACACCCCAATGTGAATTTCGGAGCAATTTGATTTTTTGGCCCCCCGCGTGCCTTGCCACGCCCTTGCTTATGGCGAAACGAGACGGGGCATCGGTCCAACATGGCCTAGGCATGGAATTTTATGTTTAATCCTTGGCCACAGTCATTCCACGGTACATGGAGGTTGCTTGACACCCCCGTGTGCATTTCGGAGCACTTTGATTTTTTGGCCCCCCGCGTGCCTTGCCACGCCCTTGCTTATGGCGAAACGAGACGGGGCCTCGGTCCAACTTGGCCTAGGCAAGGAATTTTATCTTTATTCCTTGGCCACGGTCATTCCACGGTATATGGAGGTTGCTTGACACCCCCGTGTGCATTTCGGAGCACTTTCAATTTTTGGCCCCCCGCATGCCTTGCCACGCCCTTGCTTATGGCGAAACTAGACGGGGCCTCGGTCCAACATGGCCTAGGCAAGGAATTTTATCTTTATTCCTTGGCCACGGTCATTCCACGGTACATGGAGGTTGCTTGACACCCCAATGTGCATTTCGGAGCAATTTGATTTTTTGGCCCCCCGCGTGCCTTGCCACGCCCTTGCTTATGGCGAAACAAGACGGGGCCTCGGTCCAACATGGCCTAGGCATGGAATTTTATGTTTAATCCTTGGCCACGGTCATTCCACGGTATATGGAGGTTGCTTGACACCCCAATGTGCATTTCGGAGCAATTTGATTTTTTGGCCCCCCGCGTGCCTTGCCACGCCCTTGCTTATGGCGAAACGAGACGGGGCATCGGTCCAACATGGCCTAGGCATGGAATTTTATGTTTAATCCTTGGCCACGGTCATTCCACGGTACATGGAGGTTCTTTACACCCCCGTGTGCATTTCGGAGCACTTTGAATTTTTGGCCCCCCGCGTGCCTTGCCACGCCCTTGCTTATGGCGAAACGAGACGGGGCCTCGGTCCAACATGGCCTAGGCATGGAATTTTATGTTTAATCCTTGGCCACGGTCATTCCACGGTACATGGAGGTTGCTTGACACCCCCGTGTGCATTTCGGAGCACTTTGATTTTTTGGCCCCCCGCGTGCCTTGCCACGCCCTTGCTTATGGCGAAACGAGAGGGGGCCTTGGTCCAACATGGCCTAGGCAAGGAATTTTATCTTTAATCCTTGGCCACGGTCATTCCACGGTACATGGAGGTTGCTTGACACCCCAATGTGAATTTCGGAGCAATTTGATTTTTTGGCCCCCCGCGTGCCTTGCCACGCCCTTGCTTATGGCGAAACGAGACGGGGCATCGGTCCAACATGGCCTAGGCATGGAATTTTATGTTTAATCCTTGGCCACGGTCATTCCACGGTACATGGAGGTTGCTTGACACCCCCGTGTGCATTTCGGAGCACTTTGATTTTTTGGCCCCCCGCGTGCCTTGCCACGCCCTTGCTTATGGCGAAACGAGACGGGGCCTCGGTCCAACTTGGCCTAGGCAAGGAATTTTATCTTTATTCCTTGGCCACGGTCATTCCACGGTATATGGAGGTTGCTTGACACCCCCGTGTGCATTTCGGAGCACTTTCAATTTTTGGCCCCCCGCATGCCTTGCCACGCCCTTGCTTATGGCGAAACTAGACGGGACCTCGGTCCAACATGGCCTAGGCAAGGAATTTTATCTTTATTCCTTGGCCACGGTCATTCCACGGTACATGGAGGTTGCTTGACACCCCAATGTGCATTTCGGAGCAATTTGATTTTTTGGCCCCCCGCGTGCCTTGCCACGCCCTTGCTTATGGCGAAACAAGACGGGGCCTCGGTCCAACATGGCCTAGGCATGGAATTTTATGTTTAATCCTTGGCCACGGTCATTCCACGGTATATGGAGGTTGCTTGACACCCCAATGTGCATTTCGGAGCAATTTGATTTTTTGGCCCCCCGCGTGCCTTGCCACGCCCTTGCTTATGGCGAAACGAGACGGGGCATCGGTCCAACATGGCCTAGGCATGGAATTTTATGTTTAATCCTTGGCCACGGTCATTCCATGGTACATGGAGGTTGCTTGACACCCCCGTGTGCATTTCGGAGCACTTTGAATTTTTGGCCCCCCGCGTGCCTTGCCACGCCCTTGCTTATGGCGAAACGAGACGGGGCCTCGGTCCAACATGGCCTAGGCATGGAATTTTATGTTTAATCCTTGGCCACGGTCATTCCACGGTACATGGAGGTTGCTTGACACCCCCGTGTGCATTTCGGAGCACTTTGATTTTTTGGCCCCCCGCGTGCCTTGCCACGCCCTTGCTTATGGCGAAACGAGAGGGGGCCTTGGTCCAACATGGCCTAGGCAAGGAATTTTATCTTTAATCCTTGGCCACGGTCATTCCACGGTACATGGAGGTTGCTTGACACCCCAATGTGAATTTCGGAGCAATTTGATTTTTTGGCCCCCCGCGTGCCTTGCCACGCCCTTGCTTATGGCGAAACGAGACGGGGCATCGGTCCAACATGGCCTAGGCATGGAATTTTATGTTTAATCCTTGGCCACGGTCATTCCACGGTACATGGAGGTTGCTTGACACCCCCGTGTGCATTTCGGAGCACT
The DNA here is from genome assembly GCF_020283565.1 of Trifolium pratense. Taxonomy (NCBI): domain Eukaryota; kingdom Viridiplantae; phylum Streptophyta; class Magnoliopsida; order Fabales; family Fabaceae; genus Trifolium; species Trifolium pratense. Next base: position 24,853,405 of record NC_060059.1, on the reverse strand, counting down.
TTGATTTTTTGGCCCCCCGCGTGCCTTGCCACGCCCTTGCTTATGGCGAAACGAGACGGGGCCTCGGTCCAACTTGGCCTAGGCAAGGAATTTTATCTTTATTCCTTGGCCACGGTCATTCCACGGTATATGGAGGTTGCTTGACACCCCCGTGTGCATTTCGGAGCACTTTCAATTTTTGGCCCCCCGCATGCCTTGCCACGCCCTTGCTTATGGCGAAACTAGACGGGGCCTCGGTCCAACATGGCCTAGGCAAGGAATTTTATCTTTATTCCTTGGCCACGGTCATTCCACGGTACATGGAGGTTGCTTGACACCCCAATGTGCATTTCGGAGCAATTTGATTTTTTGGCCCCCCGCGTGCCTTGCCACGCCCTTGCTTATGGCGAAACAAGACGGGGCCTCGGTCCAACATGGCCTAGGCATGGAATTTTATGTTTAATCCTTGGCCACGGTCATTCCACGGTATATGGAGGTTGCTTGACACCCCAATGTGCATTTCGGAGCAATTTGATTTTTTGGCCCCCCGCGTGCCTTGCCACGCCCTTGCTTATGGCGAAACGAGACGGGGCATCGGTCCAACATGGCCTAGGCATGGAATTTTATGTTTAATCCTTGGCCACGGTCATTCCACGGTACATGGAGGTTGCTTGACACCCCCGTGTGCATTTCGGAGCACTTTGAATTTTTGGCCCCCCGCGTGCCTTGCCACGCCCTTGCTTATGGCGAAACGAGACGGGGCCTCGGTCCAACATGGCCTAGGCATGGAATTTTATGTTTAATCCTTGGCCACGGTCATTCCACGGTACATGGAGGTTGCTTGACACCCCCGTGTGCATTTCGGAGCACTTTGATTTTTTGGCCCCCCGCGTGCCTTGCAACGCCCTTGCTTATGGCGAAACGAGAGGGGGCCTTGGTCCAACATGGCCTAGGCAAGGAATTTTATCTTTAATCCTTGGCCACGGTCATTCCACGGTACATGGAGGTTGCTTGACACCCCAATGTGAATTTCGGAGCAATTTGATTTTTTGGCCCCCCGCGTGCCTTGCCACGCCCTTGCTTATGGCGAAACGAGACGGGGCATCGGTCCAACATGGCCTAGGCATGGAATTTTATGTTTAATCCTTGGCCACGGTCATTCCACGGTACATGGAGGTTGCTTGACACCCCCGTGTGCATTTCGGAGCACTTTGATTTTTTGGCCCCCCGCGTGCCTTGCCACGCCCTTGCTTATGGCGAAACGAGACGGGGCCTCGGTCCAACTTGGCCTAGGCAAGGAATTTTATCTTTATTCCTTGGCCACGGTCATTCCACGGTATATGGAGGTTGCTTGACACCCCCGTGTGCATTTCGGAGCACTTTCAATTTTTGGCCCCCCGCATGCCTTGCCACGCCCTTGCTTATGGCGAAACTAGACGGGGCCTCGGTCCAACATGGCCTAGGCAAGGAATTTTATCTTTATTCCTTGGCCACGGTCATTCCACGGTACATGGAGGTTGCTTGACACCCCAATGTGCATTTCGGAGCAATTTGATTTTTTGGCCCCCCGCGTGCCTTGCCACGCCCTTGCTTATGGCGAAACAAGACGGGGCCTCGGTCCAACATGGCCTAGGCATGGAATTTTATGTTTAATCCTTGGCCACGGTCATTCCACGGTATATGGAGGTTGCTTGACACCCCAATGTGCATTTCGGAGCAATTTGATTTTTTGGCCCCCCGCGTGCCTTGCCACGCCCTTGCTTATGGCGAAACGAGACGGGGCATCGGTCCAACATGGCCTAGGCATGGAATTTTATGTTTAATCCTTGGCCACGGTCATTCCACGGTACATGGAGGTTGCTTGACACCCCCGTGTGCATTTCGGAGCACTTTGAATTTTTGGCCCCCCGCGTGCCTTGCCACGCCCTTGCTTATGGCGAAACGAGACGGGGCCTCGGTCCAACATGGCCTAGGCATGGAATTTTATGTTTAATCCTTGGCCACGGTCATTCCACGGTACATGGAGGTTGCTTGACACCCCCGTGTGCATTTCGGAGCACTTTGATTTTTTGGCCCCCCGCGTGCCTTGCCACGCCCTTGCTTATGGCGAAACGAGAGGGGGCCTTGGTCCAACATGGCCTAGGAAAGGAATTTTATCTTTAATCCTTGGCCACGGTCATTCCACGGTACATGGAGGTTGCTTGACACCCCAATGTGAATTTCGGAGCAATTTGATTTTTTGGCCCCCCGCGTGCCTTGCCACGCCCTTGCTTATGGCGAAACGAGACGGGGCATCGGTCCAACATGGCCTAGGCATGGAATTTTATGTTTAATCCTTGGCCACGGTCATTCCACGGTACATGGAGGTTGCTTGACACCCCCGTGTGCATTTCGGAGCACTTTGATTTTTTGGCCCCCCGCGTGCCTTGCAACGCCCTTGCTTATGGCGAAACGAGACGGGGCCTCGGTCCAACTTGGCCTAGGCAAGGAATTTTATCTTTATTCCTTGGCCACGGTCATTCCACGGTATATGGAGGTTTCTTGACACCCCCGTGTGCATTTCGGAGCACTTTCAATTTTTGGCCCCCCGCATGCCTTGCCACGCCCTTGCTTATGGCGAAACAAGACGGGGCCTCGGTCCAACATGGCCTAGGCATGGAATTTTATGTTTAATCCTTGGCCACGGTCATTCCACGGTATATGGAGGTTGCTTGACACCCCAATGTGCATTTCGGAGCAATTTGATTTTTTGTCCCCCCGCGTGCCTTGCCACGCCCTTGCTTATGGCGAAACGAGACGGGGCATCGGTCCAACATGGCCTAGGCATGGAATTTTATGTTTAATCCTTGGCCACGGTCATTCCACGGTACATGGAGGTTGCTTGACACCCCCGTGTGCATTTCGGAGCACTTTGAATTTTTGGCCCCCCGCGTGCCTTGCCACGCCCTTGCTTATGGCGAAACGAGACGGGGCCTCGGTCCAACATGGCCTAGGCATGGAATTTTATGTTTAATCCTTGGCCACGGTCATTCCACGGTACATGGAGGTTGCTTGACACCCCCGTGTGCATTTCGGAGCACTTTGATTTTTTGGCCCCCCGCGTGCCTTGCCACGCCCTTGCTTATGGCGAAACGAGAGGGGGCCTTGGTCCAACATGGCCTAGGAAAGGAATTTTATCTTTAATCCTTGGCCACGGTCATTCCACGGTACATGGAGGTTGCTTGACACCCCAATGTGAATTTCGGAGCAATTTGATTTTTTGGCCCCCCGCGTGCCTTGCCACGCCCTTGCTTATGGCGAAACGAGACGGGGCATCGGTCCAACATGGCCTAGGCATGGAATTTTATGTTTAATCCTTGGCCACGGTCATTCCACGGTACATGGAGGTTGCTTGACACCCCCGTGTGCATTTCGGAGCACTTTGAATTTTTGGCCCCCCGCGTGCCTTGCCACGCCCTTGCTTATGGCGAAACGAGACGGGGCCTCGGTCCAACATGGCCTAGGCATGGAATTTTATGTTTAATCCTTGGCCACGGTCATTCCACGGTACATGGAGGTTGCTTGACACCCCCGTGTGCATTTCGGAGCACTTTGATTTTTTTGGCTCCCCGCGTGCCTTGCCACGCCCTTGCTTATGGCGAAACGAGAGGGGGCCTTGGTCCAACATGGCCTAGGCAAGGAATTTTATCTTTAATCCTTGGCCACGGTCATTCCACGGTACATGGAGGTTGCTTGACACCCCAATGTGAATTTCGGAGCAATTTGATTTTTTGGCCCCCCGCGTGCCTTGCCACGCCCTTGCTTATGGCGAAACGAGACGGGGCCTCGGTCCAACATGGCCTAGGCATGGAATTTTATGTTTAATCCTTGGCCACGGTCATTCCACGGTACATGGAGGTTGCTTGACACCCCCGTGTGCATTTCGGAGCACTTTGATTTTTTGGCCCCCCGCGTGCCTTGCCACGCCCTTGCTTATGGCGAAACGAGACGGGGCCTCGGTCCAACTTGGCCTAGGCAAGGAATTTTATCTTTATTCCTTGGCCACGGTCATTCCACGGTATATGGAGGTTGCTTGACACCCCCGTGTGCATTTCGGAGCACTTTCAATTTTTGGCCCCCCGCATGCCTTGCCACGCCCTTGCTTATGGCGAAACTAGACGGGGCCTCGGTCCAACATGGCCTAGGCAAGGAATTTTATCTTTATTCCTTGGCCACGGTCATTCCACGGTACATGGAGGTTGCTTGACACCCCAATGTGCATTTTTGAGCAATTTGATTTTTTGGCCCCCCGCGTGCCTTGCCACGCCCTTGCTTATGGCGAAACAAGACGGGGCCTCGGTCCAACATGGCCTAGGCATGGAATTTTATTTTTAATCCTTGGCCACGGTCATTCCACGGTATATGGAGGTTGCTTGACACCCCCGTGTGCATTTCGGAGCACTTTGATTTTTTGGCCCCCCGCGTGCCTTGCCACGCCCTTGCTTATGGCGAAACGAGACGGGGCCTCGGTCCAACTTGGCCTAGGCAAGGAATTTTATCTTTATTCCTTGGCCACGGTCATTCCACGGTATATGGAGGTTGCTTGACACCCCCGTGTGCATTTCGGAGCACTTTCAATTTTTGGCCCCCCGCATGCCTTGCCACGCCCTTGCTTATGGCGAAACTAGACGGGGCCTCGGTCCAACATGGCCTAGGCAAGGAATTTTATCTTTATTCCTTGGCCACGGTCATTCCACGGTACATGGAGGTTGCTTGACACCCCCGTGTGCATTTCGGAGCACTTTGATTTTTTGGCCCCCCGCGTGCCTTGCCACGCCCTTGCTTATGGCGAAACGAGACGGGGCCGCGGTCCAACTTGGCCTAGGCAAGGAATTTTATCTTTATTCCTTGGCCACGGTCATTCCACGGTACATGGAGGTTGCTTGACACCCCCGTGTGCATTTCGGAGCACTTTGATTTTTTGGCCCCCCGCGTGCCTTGCCACGCCCTTGCTTATGGCGAAACGAGACGGGGCCTCGGTCCAACTTGGCCTAGGCAAGGAATTTTATCTTTATTCCTTGGCGACGGTCATTCCACGGTATATGGAGGTTGCTTGACACCCCCGTGTGCATTTCGGAGCACTTTGATTTTTTGGCCCCCCGCGTGCCTTGCCACGCCCTTCCTTATGGCGAAACGACACGGGGCCTCGGTCCAACTTGGCCTAGGCAAGGAATTTTATCTTTATTCCTTGGCCACAGTCATTCCACGGTACATGGAGGTTGCTTGACACCCCCGTGTGCATTTCGGAGCACTTTGAATTTTTGGCCCCCGCATGCCTTGCCACGCCCTTGCTTATGGCGAAACGAGACGGGGCCTCGGTCCAACTTGGCCTAGGCAAGGAATTTTATCTTTATTCCTTGGCCACGGTCATTCCACGGTATATGGAGGTTGCTTGACACCCCCGTGTGCATTTCGGAGCACTTTCAATTTTTGGCCCCTCGCATGCCTTGCCACGCCCTTGCTTATGGCGAAACGAGACGGGGCCTTGGTCCAACATGGCCTAGGCAAGGAATTTTATCTTTAATCCTTGGCCACGGTGATTCCACGGTACATGGAGGTTGCTTGACACCCCAATGTGCATTTCGGAGCAATTTGATTTTTTGGCCCCCCGCGTGCCTTGCCACGCCCTTGCTTATGGCGAAACGAGACGGGGCATCGGTCCAACATGGCCTAGGCATGGAATTTTATGTTTAATCCTTGGCCACGGTCATTCCACGGTACATGGAGGTTGCTTGACACCCCCGTGTGCATTTCGGAGCACTTTGATTTTTTGGCCCCCCGCGTGCCTTGCCACGCCCTTATTTATGGCGAAACGAGACGGGGCCTCGGTCCAACTTGGCCTAGGCAAGGAATTTTATCTTTATTCCTTGGCCACGGTCATTCCACGGTACATGGAGGTTGCTTGACACCCCCGTGTGCATTTCGGAGCACTTTGAATTTTTGGCCCCCGCATGCCTTGCCACGCCCTTGCTTATGGCGAAACTAGACGGGGCCTCGGTCCAACATGGCCTAGGCAAGGAATTTTATCTTTATTCCTTGGCCACGGTCATTCCACGGTACATGGAGGTTGCTTGACACCCCCGTGTGCATTTCGGAGCACTTTCAATTTTTGGCCCCTCGCATGCCTTGCCACGCCCTGGCTTATGGCGAAACGAGACGGGGCCTTGGTCCAACATGGCCTAGGCAAGGAATTTTATCTTTAATCCTTGGCCACGGTCATTCCACGGTACATGGAGGTTGCTTGACACCCCCGTGTGCATTTCGGAGCACTTTGATTTTTTGGCCCCCCGCGTGCCTTGCCACGCCCTTGCTTATGGCGAAACGAGACGGGGCCTCGGTCCAACTTGGCCTAGGCAAGGAATTTTATCTTTATTCCTTGGCCACGGTCATTCCACGGTATATGGAGGTTGCTTGACACCCCCGTGTGCATTTCGGAGCACTTTCAATTTTTGGCCCCCCGCATGCCTTGCCACGCCCTTGCTTATGGCGAAACTAGACGGGGCCTCGGTCCAACATGGCCTAGGCAAGGAATTTTATCTTTATTCCTTGGCCACGGTCATTCCACGGTACATGGAGGTTGCTTGACACCCCCGTGTGCATTTCGGAGCACTTTGATTTTTTGGCCCCCCGCGTGCCTTGCCACGCCCTTGCTTATGGCGAAACGAGACGGGGCCGCGGTCCAACTTGGCCTAGGCAAGGAATTTTATCTTTATTCCTTGGCCACGGTCATTCCACGGTACATGGAGGTTGCTTGACACCCCCGTGTGCATTTCGGAGCACTTTGATTTTTTGGCCCCCCGCGTGCCTTGCCACGCCCTTGCTTATGGCGAAACGAGACGGGGCCTCGGTCCAACTTGGCCTAGGCAAGGAATTTTATCTTTATTCCTTGGCGACGGTCATTCCACGGTATATGGAGGTTGCTTGACACCCCCGTGTGCATTTCGGAGCACTTTGATTTTTTGGCCCCCCGCGTGCCTTGCCACGCCCTTCCTTATGGCGAAACGACACGGGGCCTCGGTCCAACTTGGCCTAGGCAAGGAATTTTATCTTTATTCCTTGGCCACAGTCATTCCACGGTACATGGAGGTTGCTTGACACCCCCGTGTGCATTTCGGAGCACTTTGAATTTTTGGCCCCCGCATGCCTTGCCACGCCCTTGCTTATGGCGAAACGAGACGGGGCCTCGGTCCAACTTGGCCTAGGCAAGGAATTTTATCTTTATTCCTTGGCCACGGTCATTCCACGGTACATGGAGGTTGCTTGACACCCCCGTGTGCATTTCGGAGCACTTTCAATTTTTGGCCCCTCGCATGCCTTGCCACGCCCTTGCTTATGGCGAAACGAGACGGGGCCTTGGTCCAACATGGCCTAGGCAAGGAATTTTATCTTTAATCCTTGGCCACGGTGATTCCACGGTACATGGAGGTTGCTTGACACCCCAATGTGCATTTCGGAGCAATTTGATTTTTTGGCCCCCCGCGTGCCTTGCCACGCCCTTGCTTATGGCGAAACGAGACGGGGCATCGGTCCAACATGGCCTAGGCATGGAATTTTATGTTTAATCCTTGGCCACGGTCATTCCACGGTACATGGAGTTTGCTTGACACCCCCGTGTGCATTTCGGAGCAATTTGATTTTTTGGCGCCCCGCGTGCCTTGCCACGCCCTTGCTTATGGCGAAACAAGACGGGGCCTCGGTCCAACATGGCCTAGGCATGGAATTTTATGTTTAATCCTTGGCCACGGTCATTCCACGGTATATGGAGGTTGCTTAACACCCCAATGTGAATTTCGGAGCAATTTGATTTTTTGGCCCCCCGCGTGCCTTGCCACGCCCTTGCTTATGGCGAAACGAGACGGGGCATCGGTCCAACATGGCCTAGGCATGGAATTTTATGTTTAATCCTTGGCCACGGTCATTCCACGGTACATGGAGGTTGCTTGACACCCCCGTGTGCATTTCGGAGCACTTTGAATTTTTGGCCCCCCGCGTGCCTTGCCACGCCCTTGCTTATGGCGAAACGAGACGGGGCCTCGGTCCAACATGGCCTAGGCATGGAATTTTATGTTTAATCCTTGGCCACGGTCATTCCACGGTACATGGAGGTTGCTTGACACCCCCGTGTGCATTTCGGAGCACTTTGAATTTTTGGCCCCCGCATGCCTTGCCACGCCCTTGCTTATGGCGAAACTAGACGGGGCCTCGGTCCAACATGGCCTAGGCAAGGAATTTTATCTTTATTCCTTGGCCACGGTCATTCCACGGTATATGGAGGTTGCTTGACACCCCCGTGTGCATTTCGGAGCAATTTGATTTTTTGGCCCCCCGCGTGCCTTGCCACGCCCTTGCTTATGGCGAAACAAGACGGGGCCTCGGTCCAACATGGCCTAGGCATGGAATTTTATGTTTAATCCTTGGCCACGGTCATTCCACGGTACATGGAGGTTGCTTGACACCCCCGTGTGCATTTCAGAGCAATTTGATTTTTTGGCCCCCCGCGTGCCTTGCCACGCCCTTGCTTATGGCGAAACAAGACGGGGCCTCGGTCCAACATGGCCTAGGCATGGAATTTTATGTTTAATCCTTGGCCACGGTCATTCCACGGTACATGGAGGTTGCTTGACACCCCCGTGTGCATTTCGGATCACTTTGATTTTTTGGCCCCCCGCGTGCCTTGCCACGCCCTTATTTATGGCGAAACGAGACGGGGCCTCGGTCCAACTTGGCCTAGGCAAGGAATTTTATCTTTATTCCTTGGCCACGGTCATTCCACGGTACATGGAGGTTGCTTGACACCCCCGTGTGCATTTCGGAGCACTTTGAATTTTTGGCCCCCGCATGCCTTGCCACGCCCTTGCTTATGGCGAAACTAGACGGGGCCTCGGTCCAACATGGCCTAGGCAAGGAATTTTATCTTTATTCCTTGGCCACGGTCATTCCACGGTACATGGAGGTTGCTTGACACCCCCGT